>NC_090324.1:130205042-130477220 GCF_040869045.1 Eurosta solidaginis | reverse complement strand
AAATCCTCTCCCAAAAATGAAGAGAGAAGTTGTGGAGCATCGGAAAAAGTATGCCGAACTTTTCGGCCGTCAATGGGACATGAAAATGCATAGATCGTATGTGCGGGTCCCCTGTTTATATGGACTATACAAGGCGCACAAACCGGGAAATACATTTCGACCAATAATTGCCGGTTATACTTCCCCTACATCTAATATAGCCAGATGGCTGAGCAATTATTTTAATAGTCTCAAAAGCTTTGATGAATTTTCCATTAAGGATTCTTTGGAATTAGTATCGAAAATAAAAGATGTACGCCTGAGTTCAAATGAATGCTTTGCGTCATTCGATATATCCTCGTATTTCTCCAGCGTGCCGAAGAAAGGAGCCTTGGATGCGCTACTTGCTTGGCTCGATAGGCAAAACATTAATCCCTCGGTCGCTGGTGCTTTATTTGAACTAACCGTTTTATGCGTGAACCAGTCATTTTTCCAGTTTAGAGGCGAATTCTTCGAGCAAACCGATGGCTTACCGATGGGATTAAATATAAGCCCCTTCTTATGCAACCTTTTTATGAACACTGTCGAAGAACAATTAATCCAGAGCTCACTTTTCCCACGGGTATATTTTCGATATGTAGATGATTGCGTGGTCGGTATTGGGAAGGAACAAATAGAAAACACGCTTAACTTGTTTAATTCAATAGATAATGCTATACAGTTTACATATGAAACTGAAGATGATAATGTACTACCTTTCCTTGATCTCAAACTTATACACAATATCGACGGATTTATCGAATTCGATATTTATCGAAAACCCACATCCACTGAGCGTTTCATTCCAATTGAATCAAACCACCACTACTGCCACAAATTGGCAGCTTTTAATTCTATGGCTCATCGCCTTGTAAATGTACCGCTCAGCTGCAGCGCATTTAAAAGAGAAAAAGAGAAGATAATAAGTATAGCTGAAACGAATGGGTACTGCCCTAACATCATCATACAGCTAATTAAGAGGCACCAAATAAAAAAGGAAAGAAGAGAATGCACCTCGTTTTTCGATACAGTGGGCAAAAATGGTGGAAACGCTATTTGTATTATCGCGTACGATCCACATTATTTCAACAATATTAAAAAAGTTTTCAATAAAGCACACCTTAAGGTTGTTCCAAAAACAAAGACAAAGCTGAAATCTTTGCTTAAATCGACGAAGGACAAGTGTGACAGTTTAGATAAGCCGGGGGTTTATTCGGTCACATGCTCACAAATCAATAACGAAGGAGATGTATGTGGCGCAAAATACATAGGCCAGTCGACTCGCACTGTACGTATCAGGATGAGCGAACATTTGAAGTACATTAAAAATATTGAACCGAAAAGTGGAATTGCGGAGCACGCTTTATTGAACGAGCACGTATTGAGTGAGGATGACTGTAAAGTGATTAAATCGGAATCTAATATCAATAGATTAAATATCTTAGAATCATTACATAACCAAAAATATTACATAAACAAAAATGTCGCGGTGAATCGGGATATTGGCCCACTGTACTCTACTCTTTTTTCAGTCATACAGTAAACTTATGATTTGCTTGCTATTGTTATTGTTCTTGTCATTGGACATTTTCTCATTACTTTTGTTATATGTAACTACTGTATTTAGTAAATTATGTTTGGATATTTTTAATATTTATGGACTTATTCTGCGATATATGTATTAGACAATGTTTAGTTAAACACTACCAACTGAGGATGGCAACACGCGAGTGCCGAAACAATTTTGTATTGGAAAGTATTATTGTTTTTATAATACAATAAAAAATATATTAAGTGACGAAAAGGAGTTTTACGTGTTTTTCGTTTTCGCCAGATATTTGCGTCGCTTAGCACTCAAAACAAACATATAATAATATATGCTATATACGTAGGCATTCGTTGAAATTTGAAGCCTAGCTCTTAAAATAGGGCAGAAATTACGAAAAGTTTCTTATATGAATAATCGGTTGTGGGGGATATATACTATATATATGACCGATCTCATCAATTTTTTCAGGCAACAATATGTGCAATATACGAAATTATATGGTGAAGTTTGAAGCTTCAATCTGTTAACTTGAGTAAGATATGACAAAAACCTCTTTTTCTGAAAACTCGGTTGTATGGAGGATATATCCTATAGTGGCCCGATCCGGCCGGTTCCGACAAGTGTCTAATCGGACACACAAATACACCCGCTCGCCAAATTTTATCAAGATATCTCAAAAATTGAGGAACTAGTTTGCATACAAACAGACAGACGGACAGACGGACATGGCTAAATCAACTCAGCTCTTCATCCTGATTATTTCGGTATACTTAATGGTGGGTCTATCTATTTTCCTTTAAGGACTTACAATTTTGGGTTTCGTGACGAAATTATTATACCATTTCGTTTTCTTGAAAGATATAAGAATAGGTAGGTACTTTGTGTGAGGATGCAAAGCTTCACGTTTTTTGTGGTCTGCATGTAAAAACTATGACTACGAATCACGTATTTCCAAAATATATGACCTAAGCCTAACTATTTGATGAATTCTGATGAATTTTGAAGCTTCTAGCGGTAAAAAAGGGGCAAAAATGATATTCAGTTTCAATGCGAATCGATTGAAATGTTTGTAGATTTTGGTGATTTGATGATAGAAGTAGTAGAAAAGTAAAAAGGTCCAAAAGTAGGTAAATATACCAATGCGGTAAAGTCCGTGCACTGGCTGTTGGTATACGTATACCAACGTATGTACATATATATGATTATTTTAAATGTACATTATACTAGTGATGCATAAAAAGAGGCAAACGGGTACCCAAAAACCCGTTTCCCAAAAATAGGTACCGGAGCCAAATACCCTTCGGGAACCGTGCCATTTGATAAAGACCATCCATTAAACAGGACTACAAGCCTACTTGGGGAAAGGTTGAATAAATAATAGAAGGGCAATACAAAATAAAAATGATACATTCTATAAATTTTGCTCCTCTTCCAAAACGAAGATTTTTTATTTATTTTTTCTTTATATAGCATAAAATTTTCCTGTCCAAACATTTTTTTGCGGCGAGAGTTTTAGCACCAACAACACAAATAACAACGACGCAAAAACAACCACATAACACACTGTCTACCCGGTTCAGTACCAAAATGTGAGTACCGAATAATGGATGTGCTCATTTGTCTGCAGCACTAGTATGCCTGACTAGCTAAAACGCTACCGGGTGACACAAAATAAGGCACTAAAGACCCAGGCACTTAACGTGCGGGGAAAGAGGCCATGCACATAATGTGCGCCAAATATCAATATTTTTTTTTTATGCAGCGACAGATGTTTTTCTCCCCACTCACGCGCTAATTAAATTTCCAAATCTCGATAATCAAATTAGGGCCTACTCGCCACCGAACACGTGCCACAGTCATTATAAGTAAACGAGTTTCCTTTTAATTTCTTTCACACTATCTGCAAAGAATGACTCGCTACGCATCGTTGCGCAAAAGAACCGAACGCCAGGCCGGTCGCTACCCCAAGCCCTGCCCTCTATGTGACGCTCAACATCCCATTCGCTCGTTCACCGTCTACCGGGCGAAGACCCCTCTGCAGCGTTTGCGCGAGATCATCCGTCTTAACTATTGCCAAAATTGTTTATCGATGGTACATCGCGCTAAAAATTGTTCCAGCGACGGCAGGTATCGACGATGTGGTCGACCACACCACACAACACTACATTTACCTATGGACGATCTTCCACGACAACCAGAGCCCTATAAGAGTCGGGCACAGCAAGTGGAAGAGGAGGAAGAGGAAGAGCGCGAAATGATACGGGCATCCAGAGAGAGTAGGTCCCACCACGCAGGAGACGAGATGGATGAAGTGCTATCCATTCAGGCTTCAGAGTCAGCGTTTTATCGGGACGCACCGGAAAATCACCAGGCGGAAGCAACCACAAAGTCGCCACAACCGTACATCGGTGGATCGGACCCACGGCCGTTCCGACCCTTGTTAGCCCATGAAAGACGAAGCCAGAGTGACGCGAAACCACGGCCTTCCCGCTCACTTAATAAACGACACACGCGGAGTCATCCAATCAGCCGCGAACGTCGACTGGCCATTCGGCCACGCCAGCGACACCGCACGAGTAATTCCACTTACAACCACAGCAACCAAGAGCCTAGACTGGCCCCACGGCCTCACCAGCTACCTCTCCATACGACATTCCGTAACGGTAATCCCATCAGCAACACTACCTCGGGTCCCACTTTGCGACCAATGGCTAGCCTTATGCCGACTGCGATCGTGAAGGTGGAAGCCGGGGGCGATTACATCCTTTTCGTGCACTTATTGATGCATGCTCACCACGTACAACGTTCGACCGCAGCCTGGCGCAGGACTTAGCACTGCCGACTACCCACGCCGCGGTAGAGCTCGGCTGTTTTATCCGATTCCGCGGGAAATACGGCAACAGCAAGACGGTGACGACCCACGCAGTGTGCATCCGTCAGTTCATCGCACAGTATCGACTCCAGCACGGCGACTCCCTACGAGCATATCCGCCTGGCAGACCCACAGTTTTATGCCTCCACACCGATCCGGCTGGTTCTTGGCGCCGACGTATACGCCGAGGTGATAACACAAGGAATTTTGGCGCCCTCGTTCGGACCCCTGCTCGCGCAGAGCACTATATTCGGGTGGGTGCTCTCGGGAACTCATCCGATCTGACTCCCGCAGGAGCTAATTGAAAAGCTTTTCCATCTTCCTAACCTCATTCAGTTAAAACCAATTACAAATTAAAATCGTATAATCGGGTGGGTACTACTACACCTTCGGGGTTACTTTTTACTATTATTATTATTATTATGTATTCATTACGGCCAGAAGCCTAATTCGTAAATTATAATATATTACAGTTTTTATTTATTTTTATATTTTTATTTATGGAGTGAAAAAAAAATAAAATCTTTTGTTTCATACATAACCAGTCTTCATATGTCAGCCTATTATTTAAGTTCATACATTTAAATAGTACGTTTTTTTTAAAATAAATGGAGCTTTTCTTTAAACGGCAAGAAATATCAACACATACATATATCTTCTTACTGCTTTTCTCTATCCCTAGCTTTAGGCAACCATGGCTCGTCAACCTCTAACCAGGACGGGAAGGGTGGCGAATGACCGAGGCATCAGCAATCAAGCACGACGTTATGCAACTCGTCGTGCGTGCTGCCAAGCCGGCGGACTGGCCGTCGTTTGGTTAAGTTAGTTATAATTAGTTATAAGTTTTCTATCCTTTCCTCTTCTTTACGGTCGGTGATCCTTGGAGGACTGTGAGGTTGCGTACCGCAAGGGGGCGGCATGTTTAGGCCCAATGCCTTGCTTGATTGACGGCGCCCCTCCCTAATGTTTTTAATAACACTTCCAGCCACCCACACTCTCACACCCATGCACGTATCTGTGGGAGTGATTGTGTGTGTGGCTTTCCCCTTCTTAACACCAGAGGACCTTTTTCGCGGCTTAGCGGTTGTCATCAACGGGACAACCGGTCTCTTTTATGATCGACCGCCAAGCAGTTCACATCGCCCAGGATCACCATCGTCATTTTGCGTCATTAAGATAACACTATACACATTGTATATTTTCTTTCACTCTGAAATAAATATTATTTTATAACGAGGAAATCCTCTTTGCGTTCTTCTTTATTTATTTCGAGTGACCCATCCATTCCGAGATCGACCCGTGTGCGCCTACCCACTGCCGCTTTACGGCGCACCCAGGCCGAACATTGGGTCCTTCGAGCCTCCTCATTCTATTTAGTTCATTTAGTAACTCATTTATACAAGGGCTCTTTCTTGACAATTTTTTACATCCTAAGTCCTCAATACATAACCCTTCCAAAGACTTTACTCGACTCTGCGCCACGTATGCTTGTCCCTCCTCGAACTCCAGAATATTTTGATGTCACTTCTACCGGACTGTATGTGATATTTGTTCCAAATGTGAGCCAAATCGGACATCATAGGTCGATTTCTATTCATGTATGTATTATGTGTTCCAAATATGAGCCAAATCGGACCACAAATACGATTTTTTTCAATATCTTGATACTTGCGCCACCTAGCGGCGATTTTTCTTCATAGGTCTCTTTCTATTCTTGTATGTATTATATGTTCCAAATATCAGCCAAATCGGACCATAAATATGATTTTTTTCAATATCTTGATCCTTGCGTCACCTAGCGGCGATTTTTTTCATGGGTCTCTTTCTATTCATGTATGTATTATATGTTCCAAATATGAACCAAGTCGGACCACAAATGCAATTTTTTGAAATATTTCGATCCATGCGCCACCTTTTTTTATTATTGCATTGTCATCGGGTTCTGAACTGTATTGCAAGTTTCAAGCGTGTAGCTTATCGGGAAGTTACTTAAATTTCAATTACAAAATTCGTGCCAGCCAGCCTGTCAAGTCAGGCAATAATGGAAACAAAACTGCAGCAATTTTCATCTAGAGGCGAGCCATATCGGAAACGCAAGATAAAATATAAAGACTTCGTATTTTTATACTCAGTTGAGCAGAGCTCACAGAGTATATTAACTTTGATTGGATAACGGTTGGTTCTACAGGTATAAAGGAATCGAGATAGATATAGACTTCCATATATCAAAATCATCAGTATCGAAAAAAAATTTGAGCCATGTCCGTCCGTCTGTCCGTATGTCCGTTAACACGATAACTTGAGTAAATTTTTAGGTATCTTGTTAAAATTTGGTATGCAGATTCCTGGCACTCATCCCAGATCGCTATTTAAAATGAACGATATCGGACTATAACCACGCCCACTTTTTCGATATCGAAAATTTCGAAAAACCGAAAAAATGCGATAATTCATTGCCAAAGACTGATAAAGCGATGAAACTTGGTAACGTAGTTGACCTTATGACGCAGAATAGAAAATTAGTAAAATTTTGGACAATGGGCATGGCACCGCACTTTTAAAAGAAGGTAATTTAAAACTTTTAATCTATAATTTGGCAGTCGTTGAAGATATCATGATGAAATTTGGCAGAAATATTACTACTGTTACTATATATGTTCCAAATAAAAATTAGGATGAAGAACACGCCCGCTTTTTAAAAATAATTTTTTTAACAGACAAATTTTAACAAAAAATTATATATCTTTACTGTATTTAAGTAAATTGTGTCAACATTCAACTCCAGTAATGATATGGTGAGACAAAATACAAAAATAAAAGAAAATTTCAAAATGGGCGTGGCTCCGCCCTTTTTCATTAAGTTTGTCTAGAATACTTTTAATGCCATAAGTCGAACAAAAATTTACCAATACTTCTGAAATTTGGTAGGGGCATGGATTCTATGACGGTAACTGTTTTCTGTAAAAATGGGCGAAATCGGTTGAAGCCACGCCCAGTTTTTATACACAGTCTACCGTCTGTCCTTCCGCTCGGCCGTTAACACGTTAACTTGAGCAAAAACCGATATATCTTTACTAAACTTAGTCCACGTACTTATCTGAACTCACTTTATCTTGGTATAAAATCCGACTATAACCACGCCCACTTTTTCGATATCGAAAATTACGAAAAATGGAAAAAATGCCATAATTCTATACCAAATTCGAAAAAAGGGATGAAACATGGTAAATTGATTGGTTTATTGACGCAAAATATAACTTTAGAAAAACTTTGTAAAATAGGTGTAACACCTATGGGTGTGATGCACTACGTTGTATAATATAGTTTTTACTTTTATACAAGCATTGTATAGTTTTGAATTTTCTTTTTTCTGTTTTATTATGAGGAATTCTGTAAACTTAGCTTTTATCTTCTTTCTTCAAATTGTTTCATGACTTAATTTAGTCAATTTATTTTTGAAATATTTTATTCTCATTTTAAATATTTTTTTTTATATATATCTTGTATTTTTTTTGTTCACCCCACTACTACTGAATTTGGTTAAAACATGATGTGACATACAACACTATTTTTATTATATAAAATAAAGATGTCACTAACTATTCTCTAAGTAATGATATTGTAGACATGTAAAATTAAGCTATCGAATATGTACATACACTTATGAGAATAATGAAATAAATAATAATCTAATCTAATCTATTAAGTAGAAGAAAATGAAAAAGTTCTGCAGGGCGAAATCAAAAGCCCTTGGAATCTTGGCAGGAATACTGTTCCTGATATTACATATAAAAATAAATTAGCGGTACCCGACAGATGATGTTCTGGGTCACCCTGGTCCACATTTTGCTCCATATCTCGAAAACGCCTTTACATATACAACTAAGGGTCACTCCCTTTTAAAACCCTCACTAATACCTTTAATTTGATACCCATATCGTACAAACACATTCTAGAGTCACCCCTGGTCCACCTTTATGGCGATATCTCGAAAACGCGTCCACCTAGAGAACTAAGGCCCACTCCCATTTAAAATACTCATTAGCACCTTTCGTTTGATACCCATATCGTACAAACACATTCTAGAGTCACCCTGGTCAACCTTTATGACGATATCTCGAAAAGGCGGCCACCTATAGAACTAATGCCCACTCCTTTTAAAAAATACTCATTAACACCTTTCATTTGATACCCATATATCTGGTCCACCTTTATGGCGATATCTCGAAAAGGCGTCTACCTATAGAACTAAGGCCCACTCCCTTTTAAAATACTCATTAACACCTTTCATTTGATACCCATATCGTACAACCACATTCTAGAGTCACTCCTGGTCCACCTTTATGGCGATATCTCGAAACGGCGTCCACCTATAGAACTATGGCCCACTCCCTTTTAAAATACCCTTTAATACCTTCCATTTGATATCCATGTCATACAAACACATTCCAGGGTTACCCTAGGTTCATTTTCCTACATTTTGATTTTCCCTTATTTTGTCTCCAAAGCTCTCAGCTGAGTATGTAGTGTTCGGTTACACCCGAACTTAGCCTTCCTTACTTGTTAATATTGTACATTAATTTGAAAATGATAAACGCGAATAGATTTATTTAATTACATGCTTACATAATTCCTTCCAAATAAATAAACTTTTCTGAACTTTGAGAAAAATTTAATAGTTTTTCTGTCGTCTGATTATTTTCTGAATTTTGACTTCTTAATTTTGCCTTCTGAAATATGACTTCTGAATTTTCACTTCTGAATTTTGACTTCTGCAATTTTACTTCTGAAATTTGACTTCTGAAATTAGACTTCTGAGATTTTACTTCTGAGTTTTGACCTCTGAATTTTGTTTTTCTGAGAAAACGGTTCCGGCTCATATTTTCTGAAAAAAATGCACCGAATTCAATATTACAAATGCAGCTGCCAATAGCCTTTTAACCCTCCGATGAGTAGCAGTTCTGAACTTCACGGCCGTTTTTTGTAAATCATGTTTTTTTCATATACAAATTTTTTTTGTGTTTATTGTTTATAACTATATTCTACATACAAAAATAATTTTTTAAATTTTTTTTTTGCTTGAATTTTCTTAAGACTATTATAAAAAAGTTTAAAAATTATTGTTGTTGAGCGTGTACTTCTTGTCCCCCACCCTGTGCGCAAGTGTTTCATCGATGTAAAAGTGTGCTATGTTCTCCGTAAACAGCGTTGCCGCAGCCGAAGCAGTATGCCCGCGTTTTCCGCTGCCGCCCGTACTCAGAACGGCAAAGGCGACGTGACGGTCTACTTGACCTAGCCGCAAACGACGGTGCATTGCCTTCCATCGGTCTTGGTAATACCTGAAATGAAAAGAAAAATGAAAAATAAATAAATATATATTCTATTCTTGAATTTGAAGATGTTTTTCTTACAATGATATCGAATGCTTCCATCGCATTGCGTATCCTGGGATATGAGGTTATATGGTTTTTCAGGGATCGTTCTTCGATATTTGGTGTGGCCAATTGTTTCGTTAGCAGTAACAAGAACGACCGCCGTCTTTAACTCCTTTTTGTAGGCTTCATTTCGTTGTAAATCGTAAAAGCAGCCAATGCTGCGACGTCCAGCATATTATAAAACATGGCCAACGGCCATCGTTGTGTTGCTCTTTTGCAGCTGTAAGTGCCTAGCATTTGATCCATGGTATCAACGCCGCATTTCTTGGCGTTGTAATCTAATATGGCATAGGGCTTTCGATTCTCGATTTGCTCGTCAACGCGGCAGGTGTAATGCATTGTGGAGAGCACGTTCACCACTTTATTTTTTTTCGGCACGTATGAGCATAACGCTATATCCCCTTCGTTGAACCCAAATAATGTACTATTGATGGTGCGCTTCGGGTTATTCTTGAACTACTGTGGAATGAATGTTTTGTTGTAGCGCACTGTACCAATATATGCGGTCTTCCTCCTAATCAAAATACGCGCCAAGTCAAGAGTGGTAAAGAAATTATCCGCGTATATAGTACGGCCAGCATCTAAATATTTTTCCACAAGATCCTGCACTACGTTCTGCTCTTGGTTTATCTCCCGTTGTTGGTTTGGCAGTTTTCCAGAATATATCATTCCCTTCACAGGATAATAACTCTGTGAGTCGCATAACCACCATACTTTCAGACCATACTTAGCTGGCTTTGACGGAATATATTGTGTGAAGCCGGTGCGGCCTCTGTAAGGGGACAACTGCTCATCAACTGTTAGTGCTTCATGAGGAGTGTAAGCTACTGCCAAGTTATGTTGCAACATTTGCCAAATATCGTCAATAGCCGCAGTTTTGCTGTTGATGACTCGCTGTTGTCGAGTATTTCCATTGTCGAATCCAACAAATTGCTTTATACACATGTAGCGATCGTACGACAACGCAGCCTTGTATATTGGGCAACGCGTCGCGCCCCATAATTCCATAGCTGGTTCATGGTTTGATGTTGTGAGTCTAGCATACAAAAGAATAGCTACACTCCTTTTTCTTCGTGGGATTCGCCAATCCATGCAGCTGTAACTTCCCTGCCTTTACGATTTGTTTCACGTAGCACTAAATTTATTATTTCCTGTGTCATGATTGAACGCATTATTGTATAGGGGTCGTGTATATTTCCTGTTGGTCCTGGTTTCTTTCTTGTGAAGTCGACCACGTTATGATTACCAGTGCGTGATGTTGATGGTGCTTTTTTACCCCATTGGGTGCCATCTTTACCAATATAGTAACTTTCATTCGTTTCCTGTCCATAATTTTCTTCCTCTTCATCATCGTCGTCATCAGTATCTTCATTTAGCTCGACGTATCCTTCAGTTTCGGCATCTGACCCTTCAGCAGGTTGGTATGTGCGATCTTCATCATCCTCAACTTCATAATTATCAATTGCAGCTATATCAATTTCTTCATCCATGTCTTCGTCAATAAAATCAGCAAATCTACTATCAACTGCACGCCGTTCATCCGCAATCATTTGCTGGTAACGTCTACTACGGCGTACAACCATTTCAGCAACGTCCAAATTACTTGCATCTGCCATATTTATATTTTTGTTCTATCACACATGATTTTACTCTTCGCTTTCTAAACTTTGACTGATTTAGTTTACGAAACTACAACTTCTTTTTTACTCTTTCGTACGTCTACTCGAACTCAAAGACATTAGGGATGATGATAAAAACAAAAAATTCTAAGAACTGGTTTATTGCTAGTAGTATAAAATTAGAATATTGTGCCTTTCCTTGAAAGCAATAAAGTTCATGTCTTCGAATTTTTCTTAGAATTTTTTGTTTGTAGTGGCCGAAGTAGGAGTAATTTCAGTTTAAAACGGCAAAAAGGTCCCTAGGAACCTTCTCACTGATCGGAGGGTTAAATATATTGGGTAAATATATAAACTATTTTATTTATATATTCTATTCTACTGTATACTTCGTACTCTCTTTTTTCTCTAGGTTGTTGAACTCCAAACTATAGTTTGTGGCAATTCCATACGCTTCATATAAATGGTGTGGTGAAAAGTGATGAGCGATGAAGCTGCCAGGCACTTCATTTGGAAGAGTACACACAACAAGAAATCTATTAGAGTGCTCAGTACAACGGGAGCCTGAAGCGTAACTATTACATGTCCATTATTATTTTAATTTATAATTGAAATCCTTTTTATTTCAGAGGCTTACAATCAAAAATTTGCCAACCCTTCCGATGAGGACTTTGAAAGGACTAATATGTTCTTCTTTCATCAAGCCAACAACCGCCTGGTGAAAAAAATGCAATACAGCAAGAAAGAGAATGCTACTGAAGTTAAATAAAAATAAGATATTGATTTATTGCATTAATTTAATGATTCCAAGATAATCATAAAAAATTTGAACTAATTGTAATTCATTAATTCGATTCTTACAAAATTTTAAATATTCTTTGCACCAAAGCTGATATATTTTTGTTCGTGCTCAAAGCACCGAGAAACATAGAAAAATGTAAAAAAAAAGTGAGGGTCAAACGGAGAAATTCTGAGATAATTGAAGTTACGTACGCGAAAAACGGCGTTTTTCCCTACTATTGAGGTCTTTTACAGGATACACAATGTTTTGGTGATTTCTTTCTCTAATCATATCATTTAATACTAATATTACCCTTTGTAGTGTAAAGAGCCAACAATTTAATCCCAAATATTTACATAAGTCTAATATGCTACCCTGCTAAAAAAATGGTCTAAATGTTCATCAACACATAAATATGCATTTGGTAATTATTGATGATATAGCCATTCACACGATTTAATACAGGTGTGTGTACAACACACAACCAAACAAATTTGAATTCTAGCAAATTTGCAAACATTGCATTTCCCATAGAAGTCACACAGATGTGAGGTACATATTTTGTATCGAGTTGTATGTAGGTATGTAAGTATATATGCTTAAGGTAGATATGCATATAAGTATGTATGCTTAAATGTAAATATGTATGTAAGACTATGTTTAGAATAATTTAAAATAAATAAGCTGAAATATTTGATTAAAGAGACATTCATACATTCAGAATTCGCTCATTAAGGTCACAACTGTTTTTATTGCATTTTAATCTTTTATATGGCGATCCTGCCTATGATTCTACTGGCTGAATTTTCAGCCTAATTTTATCGCTGGCAAGGATTTTACTGGCTGATTACAGCCTAAGCCTTGTAAAAGAAGCAAATAATGTTTTCGATGAATTAAATTCGGAGCACTCAAAAATGACGCCATTTAGCAATTTTTATGATAATTTACGGGCTTTATAATCGAAGTGATGCAGGAGCTGTGGATATGACCAGTAAAAATATTGATATTACCTTGGAAGGAACTGACCACATTAGGAATAAACTGGCAGCATAAGTATAAGTATGCATAATAAGTATAATCAGCTTAATTTTGAAATAGTTTTAACAATTTAGTCATTATTTTTAAGCAGGAAAAATATTCGGGCAACCTAACAGCTGCTTATTGACAAGCAAAAATTAAAATGTCTGCTGTAAAACCCTTTTTTCTACTAATTTTTGAGATATGTTCCCAGAAGAGGACATATAAATCATAGCCAATTTGACCAAATTTTCGACCAATTAACTAAACTAAATTTAAATTTCCAGCAATTCAAACATTGGGGTGTTGAAAAAAAAATTTTTTTTTTTTTTAATTGTTTAATGATGTTTTACCAAAATACAAAAAGAGAAAAGAGAATGAAAAAAAAAGAAAATATCATAGGAATTTATTTTTAATAGTTAAATAAAAAAAAATAAACTGTATTTAACTATTCATCATCTGAAAAAAAAAAAATTCAGAAGATTTTGTAAGAAAATTTAAAAATCTCAAAAATGTTAAACAAATTTTCCCTTAAGAACAAAAATTTTTTAGAAATAAACCTTTAAATAATAACTTTTATAATGCTAATTAAATAAGGAAAAAATAATAAAAGTAAAAAGGAATACTTAATATAATAAACATAAAAAACAAAGAAATAAGCATGAATTAGCATTTTTCCTCCACCCCCAAAGAAACAGGAATAAATTTCTAATTTCTCTTTAATTTTCCCTTTCAATCATATCATCTCTTTAAAATGTCTTCGTGGACAAAAATTAACCCCATAGCTGGTTACGAGGTAGGAAAAAGAAACTCTGAAACATCAGTGAATAGAATATTAAAATATAAACCACCAGCTGAACCAGAGCCAAAAATTAACCCAAACATTTCAGATGCTTGGCTAGCAGTTTCAACCTGCGGAATCGTGCTATTAATATAATATTCAAATTTAGCACCATAAATCCCCTAAATTCAACCCAATTTCGATAAGAACAGTAAATATTACAAATGAATCACTGCAAAATGCCTCAATCAATAGAAGAATTTATTAAGACAACTTCATTAGCACTGTCTAAGTTCATGAATTTGCTAATTCACAGTAGTAGCTGTCAAAGTAGAAGATTTATACCACAAACCTTTCGCAACATAATGCTTGACTAAAAACCTTACGTAAGTGGAAATATGCAAAATACCTAAAGTTACCACAAGATCGGAAACTTCAAAACCAGCCAGAATGAAGAAAATAAAAAGTCACAAAGAAAACCTTATTATAAATAAAGCGCTTAATAAATAAATTTGCAATTAGACATGTCACGCTCGCTTTCATCCAAAAGGATAGAAAAATTGTAGCGTAATACAAGCAACCAGATTGTTGAGGAAGTTATTGACTTAGGACAATATTCAACCAGGCTTAAAAATGCCGGCAATCTAGGGCTTGTAAGAGAAAAAGACAGTTGTCCCTTAGGAAACAAATTGGTCAAGAATAATGAATACTGAAGTAAGCATATTTAAAAATAAAAAATAGATACCCAGGTTCTAAAAGATCTAATATTTGCATTAACCCCAGAAGTTATGCATGTGACAAATGTCGACAGAAATTAAAGAAATTCTTCATAAATATCATGACGATCCCATCTGGAAAGGCCACCCAGAAAATCGCATGACACATAAGATCTAATAAAAATATTGCTTGAAAATATTAAAAATGGTATAAGAAAAGATATGAAAAAATTTTGCATCCACTGTACCCATTGGTTCAACCACTTATCACTATATAACTACTTCTTGCTCTAGCAGTAACTGAATCTACCCAATCTACCGTATATCATACGCTCAAAGATCCCGATTTTAGATCAATGCCAATTTTCAACCAATGATGACTGTAACCATTACCTTATTCGATACGTTTCAATTTTAATTTGAAATGGACTACCAATACAAAAAACTTTGTTTAACCGTTTTCATCTATGAAAACCTCTCCTTTTAGAGAGGTCATAAATTTAGATCATAGGATTTTTGGATCTAGATAAATGGATAAGTAGATAGTAGATTTATAGGGCCCCGTAGAATAGGAAAAATAATTTTATTAATGACCTGCGGAATAGAAAATATAAATAAGAAAAATAATTTTATTAATGACCTGCGGAATAGAAATTATCAATAGGAAAAATAATTCTATTAATAACCCTGTAGAATAGAAAATATCACTAAGAAAAATAATTTTATTATGACCTGTAGAATAGGAAAAATAATTTAAAATAATTTTGTTATGACCTGTAGAATAAGAAAAATAATTATATTATGACCTGTATAATAGGAAAAATAATTCTATTATGCCCTGTAGAATAGGAAAAGTAATTTTATTATAACCTGTGGAATAGGAAAAATAATTTAAAAAATTTTATTATGACCTGTAGATAGGAAAATAATTTTATTAATAACCTGCAGAAAAAAAAGATCAATAGGAAAAATTATTTTAGTAATGCCCTGTAAAGTAGAAGAAATAGATGAAAATAATAATTTTACTCTAATACCCTATAAAGAAGAAAATACTAATAATAAAAATAATGACACTTTAATCCCATCTAGAATAGGAAATGAGGATAAGCAAAAATTTCTCAGTAACATAGAGAATAGCAATATCATAAATAATAAGAAAATAAAAATACACAAAAAATAGACTTAAATTAGTAGAATAAGAAAATTTTCAACCCACAAACATAAAATACAAAAGTATAATTAATTTATAAAAATAGACCACTCATGCATTCTCCAAATGCATAAGCATTCTAAAAAAAAGGAGATGTATTGTAAACAGCCAACAATTTAATCCCAAATATTTAAATCAGTCTAATATGCTACCGTGCTAAAAAATAGTCTAAATGTTCATCAACACATAAATATGCATTTCATAATTATTGCTGACATAGCCATTCACACGATTTAATACAGGTGTGTGTACAACACACAACCAAACAAATTTTGCATTTCCCATAGATGTGTAGGTACATATTTTGTATCGAGTTGTATGTAGGTATGTAAGTATGTATGCTTAAGGTAGATATGCATGTAAGTATGTATGCTTAAATGTAAATATGTACGTAAGAATATGTTTAGAATAATTTAATATAAATAAGCTGAAATATTTGAATAAAGAGACATTCATACATTCAGAATTCGCTCATTAATGTCACAACTGTTTTGATTGCATTTTAATCTTTTATACCTTAAGTTCAAGATATTACGATCTTAATTACGAATCTTTTCAAAAATTTATGGCTATTTTAAATTATGTTCTTTGACGAAGTTGTGTAAACAGTATATTTGACACTTGAAAAGTGCATTTAAATAAAAAAAAAAAATATCTCAGCTTTGGTGAAAAGAATTTTTAAAAAAGTGTAAGAATCTAATTAATGAATTACAATTACTTTAAATTTTTAAGTACTTTTAATTTATTTTAAATATGTAAAATGAATTACTGTTTACTCGCATTGTATAAAACTATTAAAATCGAATTTAAATCTATTATATAGATGTGATATTTGTGTAAATACAAACATTCCAACATATATATCTACTCTCGAAAAAGCATTCTCATCTTTGAGTGAAATTAAGTCCGTTCTTGTGGGTGTTAATAGTGTTTGTAACACCAATCTTACTGCTTCTGATGTGAAAAGTGCAAATAATAGAGTTACGCGCTCTAAAGCAAAGGGTAATGAACATTCACCCAACTGTAATAAGCCTAAGCGCACTCATTCTCAGCAAGCACAAGAAACTGCAAAGAGCTCGAAGCACTCATTACTTGTTGTTAGTGACAGTGAGAAGAGTACTACTGTTGTTGCTGATGCTGCTGGCAATTTGTCATCAAGTTTGCCTACCACTAATATTCGCATTAGAACAAATTCAGACACTGCGCTCGCTGATATGCGGTCTGTTAAAAACTCATTGCCTTTTCCCGATTTGAGTAATACTGCAAATGCAAGCAAGAAAGCAATTAGCTCAAATACAGGGACAGTGAAAAATAACAAACACAAAAAATCAGCTGTTGTGTTAGGCACTAATAATAACACCGATCTCAACGTAGCCGTTCGTAACTCTTGGTTCCATTTATCGTCATTCACCTCGTCTGTTACTAGTGATGATATTATTAAGTACGTCTCTCAACATATTGGCATCGCAGCTGGGGAACTCCTGTGTTTCAAGTTGGTTAAGAAAACTGGCGATAACTCATCTCGAAAGTGGTTTAATTTTAAACTTGGTCTGCCTGCAAAATACAGCGACAAGGTCCTTAATGCATCAGCGTGGCCTAAAAATGTTAAAATCAAGCCTTTTTTCCAGAAACGTGGAGTGACAGCACCAAAAACCTAATGGAGTCCTACATCGAAAATAAATTGCCTACGTCATCCACTATCACTTCTAATCTTAAAATTTATTTTCAAAACGCATCCGGTTTGAGAACGAAAGCGGATATTGTTAACTCGTTTAGTGCGCAAATGGACTTTGATATTTTTGTTATAGTCGAAACTTGGCTAAATTCAGTTTTTTTTTGATGGCGAATTTTTCGACCTCAACATATACGATGTCTTTCGCAAGGACAGAGATCCTTTCAAAACTGGCTCTCGCAGGGGCGGAGGCGTTCTTATCGCTGTTCAACGAAAGTATCGCAGTAATTTAATTACGCTTAATAACGGCGACTCTCTACTTGATCAGGTATGTGTCTGTCTGAAAGACTCTTCCAGATCCTTCTATATTGTGGCCTCTTACATCCCTCCGAATTGTAATCATGAACTTTACAAAATGCATGCAGATAACATTATATCTCTGGCAGAAAACAATGTAATGGATAATAATTTGTGCATTTTAGGAGACTTCAATTTAAGTAATGTCCACTGGTCTGAAAGTTCTTGTCGTTCATTTCTTTCGCCATCCAATGTAACTTCCTCTCACGAGACACACTTTATTGATTGTATGCTAAGTCTTAATCTTAACAAATCAATTTGTATTTTAACAAATTAAACAAAATCTTAGATCTCATTTTTGTCAGCGATAATATTAATTACAATATTTCGGAATGCTTGCTGCCTTTAAGTCAATGTGACAAGCATCATGTACCTTTAAATATAAGTATTAATTGTTATGAATACATTTCTACTAGTCAAAATACTAGTGATTTGATTGCTTTCCAATACAATAATTGTGATTTTACTGTTTTAAATAATTTATTACAAGAAGTCAATTGGACTGCTCTTTTTTCATATTCAAATGTTAATAATTGCTTTTCTAATTTTAAAAATTTTTTGCATGACTTTTGTTTAGAAAATAGTGGAGTTAAAAAGAAAGGGCCACATAAAATTCCGTGGTACACTAAAGATTTAAAAAAGCTTAAAAATCTGAGAAATAAGTTTCACAAAAAATTTCAGACAACAAGGAATATTTATTTTAATAATAAATATAAGTACTTTGCTGGCAAATTTAACCGGTTAGATAAGTTTCTATACAAGAATTACATTCACTGTGCTGAGCGGAGCATTAAAAGTAATCCGAACTATTTCTGGACCTTTATCAAATCCAGACGGTCTCGTTCTTTTATTCCCACGTCAGTTTTTCTCGACGATAAAGCTGCTGAAGGGCCCAATGAGGTAGCTAATCTGTTTGCTGATTTTTTTAAGTCAAACTTTTCTACTGATGAGAATTCCTCTTCTGCAAACTTTTCTTCGAACTTTAGCTCTTACCTAAATTTTGGTTCTCCTGTATTATCTGTTGAGGACATAGAGATGGGTCTGACTTGACTGAAGCCTTCGTCTGAAACCGACGTTGATGGCCTATCGGCGATTTTGCTAAAGAAATGCCCAGCTCTCATCGAACCTCTTAAAATAATGTTTAATTTATCTCTTTCATCAGGTACTTTCATTAATGATTGGAAAGTAGTACACATAGTTCCGATTTTGAAATCTGGTAAAAAGAATGATGTTCGGAACTATAGACCCATCTCGAAGCTCTCTTCCGTTTCAAAACTTTTTGAGTGCATCGTAAAAGACAAATTGTTCTTTGCAACCAAGTCGCTTATTTGTCATAATCAGCATGGCTTTGTACCAGGGCGGTCCACAGCCACGAACTTAGCTGTGTTCACCGACTACTGCAATACTGCCTTTTCGGCTGGATTCCAGGTTGACTGTGTATATACAGAATTTTCAAAAGCCTTTGATAAAGTTTCTCATATAGTACTACTTAAAAAACTAGCATTTATGGGCTTCCATTCCAGCTTTTTGGAGTGGATAAAATCGTATCTCACTGATAGACGTTGTGTTGTTACCATTGATGGTGTGTTCTCACAACCTTTCATTGCCTCTTCTGGGGTACCGCAAGGGAGCGTCTTAGGCCCTCTACTATTTGTTCTGTTCATCAATGACATTAGTAGCTGCTTTTCCTTCGCAAATTTTTTACTTTATGCCGATGACCTCAAAATATTCGCCAAAGTCCAAGATGCCTCTGATGAAGCAAAGCTTCAATGCGATATCAACGCTGTTCATTCATGGTGTCTTCGTTTTCGTCTCCCTTTAAACATAAAGAAATGTTTTAAAATCACATTTGCTAAAATTTTGCATTTTCGAAGTACGTCCCACCACATTTCTAATACTGTCCTTCAGAATGTTGTCGAAGTAAAGGACCTAGGAGTTTTTTTTTACCCGAAACTGTCTTTTAACAAACATGTTGATTTCATCATTGCGAAGGCCTACTCTGTTCTAGGCTTTATTCGTCGGAACTGCACCAAGTTCTCAGACCCTTATACTCTTAAAATGTTGTATATAACTTTGGTTCGCTCAAACCTTGAATATGCAGTTTTTGTCTGGAGGCCGTATAACCAGATATCAATAAAAAGAATAGAACGTATTCAAAAGGTGTTCATTAATTTCGCTTTACGGTCCCTCAAATTTGATACTCCCATTCCACCCTATGCATCCCGTATTATGCTACTTGACCTACAATCTCTCGAAGCCCGTAGGTCAATCTTATCTTTGACTTTCATGTTTAATGTTATTCATGGTACGATAGATTGTCCTTATCTTCTGGAAAGGATTACTTTTAACATTCCAAGGCGAAATCTTCGCGTCACCTATCCTTTTTACTGGAAAAAAGTCAAAACTAAATTTGCCAGTAATGCTCCTCTTGCAAGATCTATGCGCGAATTTAATATTCTATCTCAGAGTATTTTCCTTGATTTTTCCTTGGAAAAACAAGCTTTTTTGAATATTTTACTCTCTTATTTTAAGCAGGTATGTTTCATTTTGTAACCTACACCATGGTTATTAGTCTGTAATAAATGTTCTTTCATAGACAGTATTGAATAAATATAAATATAAATATAAATAAATATTTTAATTTATGTTTACTCTATTAAACTGAAACCAAATTTATATACAACGCTGTTTTCTGTTTCATTTGAATCCAATTGGAGATTGATGTTGGAGTTCAGATTTATATCAAAGAATTTCTCAAGTAGAGAACTAAGATTATTTACGTATGAAAAATGTGCCGGTTTGTTTGAGAATGGGTTGGTTCTCCAATGGAGGTACAATGGATATTAAACATTGGATTTTGGAAAACGAGTTGGATTTCCATTTGACCACAAACCAATTTCCAACAAAAATGTTATTGGGTAAAATCATCTTATTAGGGCTGATTACATTCACGACGGCAGTGTAGCCGCCACATCTGTCATATTATTTGTATACATGTTCTTATGAGTGTCGTTATTTTCGGCGCGACAGAGCAGCACGACAATCAATCACGAAAGCCGTTGTAGCCATATTAAACCTAATTGGCGTCCTTTTTATTTTGTCAATAAAGCTAAAATAGAATTAAATTACAGTTAATAAAAGCTAAAATCATTCTTTTGAGAGTTTCCTTAATATAATTAATATTTTTTTCTAAATTTTTCGCCACTCTTTGCCGCTTTCAAAGTAATGAAGAAGCCAATGCTTGGCTACGGTTGTCGTCAAGCTTTGCTTAATTGTGGTGGTGGTCTGTAGACGCCGTGTTGAATGTAATCAGCCCTAATGGTAGTGATTTAGCTGTTGATGAAAAATCAATGAGGTGGGATGTTTACACGCATGTTTGCTAACACACAAAAAGTAATTCGTTAATATGCCATATAAATACTACTTTATTGCTTGAGTATAAAGAAAAATTTAAACAAAATAAATTGTTAACATAAAACCATTAAAACATTCTGCGCAAATAAACAATAGCTTCATCCGCTGTTGCTACTCTGCTTGTTCAGCACTGATGACCTGATACGAAACAGTTATTCTCTGTCAATTCGTTTCCAGGAATGGTTCTTGAAGTTCATTCGATTGTAAACAAAAGTTCATTCGTTTCCAAGAATGGGTCTTGAAGTTCATTCGATTGTAAACAAAAGTTCATTCGTTTCCAAGAATGGGTCTTGAACATCAGAAAAAAATCAGCAAGTAAGGTGATAAAAACTTATTAAAATTTATAAAAAAGGCAAAGTTTTGTAGAAATATTTTGTGGTAGGTAAGTGAAAAAATACGAAATAATATATTTCGATTGCGTTGCCTTGCTTTGTTGCGCTGGCACCGCCATAAGATAACAATGAACGGCTAGCCCCTTTTTCACTTTGATGAGACCAAAATGTTTATGTACATACATATGTATATCCACATACAATAAAAAACGCAAACAATTTATAAGAAATTACGAAATTAGATCACTTGGTGAAGTATCTGCGTTGTCGTCCGCAAAAGGCTGTTAATTATACATGTTGCGTTAACCTATACGTATACCTACAATTTATCTCAGCTGTCAAAAGTGGAATGTTGCAACGCTCCACAAAAACCTGGCCTTTATGTATCCATTTACATCAATGCGAAGAATAACAAGCTGACTTTTTCACCAATCGAAAGCTGCTCCCAAAACCTGTTTCGTGTGCAGTCCTGAAAGGTGTTGTCACTGATAAATTTTCCACGGGTTAAAAATAGTTATTTTTTCTTCGGATTTGTAATCCTGACAGAAATTCGAGTTTTTTGATATCCCATTTGACAATCTTGAGTATGTTTTCGGTGAAAATTATAAATTAAACCTTTACCACCGAGTTAAAACTTTTAAACTAAGTTTATTTGATCGTAAAATACGTAGAGTACAAAAAATGCTTTACAATGTAGTAGGGGAAGATACAAAACCAAAGAATACACTTACATACATATTATAAAACGTATTGAGACAGATATACAAATAACACAATGAGAAACAAAAAAAGTTTATGTGAGCAAATAAATATGACATTTCAAATTTAATAAAGAAAAGTTAGATCGTAGGCCATGTCTTTTTATCTTATGCATCTGCATTAAACCAATATAACGAAAAAAATTAATGCATGCTGTATATTACGTAGATATTAAAAAAAATAAGGCAATGTTAAATAGTATTAAAAAAAGTATGTCTTTTCGATTATAAATATGTACTTCGATGAAAATAATACAAAGAAAAATGGAATGCAAGCTTTAAACTATAATAGTATTTAGATTTTTAAATTCAAATATATTTGTGCTGTCGAGTGTCACGTATTGTTTCTTCGTAAGTTTTTCAGTTTTTAAATTTAAATTTTGTGTGCTGTTTAAGTGTCACAAAATATCATAATTCTTTTTTTTTTTTCATTGGTGCTGAACTCCGCTGTTAAGAAAATCGTAAGTATTTTTTATTACAATAGTTTTTTCGAAATCTACTTATATATATAAAAATGTTGTGTGAGTTTCTTACAGGCTTGAAAACTCGAAAACGGCTTAACGAATTAGATGAAAATTTAAGGATTTTATATTTCGAGAGAAAATTTGCTAATTGCATTGTAAAAGCGTGATTTATGAAAAGATATTTTAGTAAAATTAAATTTCTTTGCACCTAATTATAATTTCATAATTAAAGAAAAATATAAAAAGGTAAAAGGAAAGACTTCGCAAAAATAACATTAAAAATAAGGAATCTCACTGAAAGTAAGAAGCAATGCTATTAATAATTTTTTTTTTGCAGTTTTTGACGTCTGTCAGCAAAAAAAATTTTCACGGAGATAGGCTTCTTAAATTTACCAGGTATTTTTAGCTCTGCGTGCAGTGGGGCGATGTACTTTTTATTAAACGGTTTTATTTAGCTTGACCTGACAGGCAGGCTGGCTTTAAACTTGGAATAGGTACAGTTCAGAGCCCGGTGACAATGCAATAATAAGAAAAAACAATCCGGTAGGTGGCGCATGGATCGAAATATTACAAATAAGCGTATTTGTGGTCCGATTTGGTTCATATATACGTATGCTTGTCCCTCCTCGAACTTCAAAATATGATGACGTTACTTCTACCGGACTGTATGTAATATTTGTTCCAAATATGAGCCATATCTGACATCATACGTCGCTTTCTATTCTTGTATGTATTATGTGTTCCAAATATGAGCCAAATCGAACCACAAACACGATTTTTTTGAATATTTCGATCCTTGCGCCACATAGCGGCGATTTTTTCATAGGTCTCTTTCTATTCTTGTATGTATTATGTATTCCAAATATGAGCCAAATCGGAACACAAACACGATTTTTTGAATATCTCGATCCTTGCGCCACCTAGAGTCGATTTTTCTTCTTATTATTGCATTTTCATCGGGTTCTGAACTGTATTCCAAGTTCTACAAGCTTGAATATTATCGGGAAGTTACTTAAATTCCGATTGCAAAATTCGTGCCGCCTAACCAGCCTGTCAAGTCAACCTAAATAAAACCGTTCAAAAATCTGGACGATTTTGTCACAACAAAAAAAAAAAAGAATTTTTCATTTTTCACGCACTACCTGTGGCTCCCGAGATATTGGTTAAGTTAGATTACAATATATTTTTTTTTGCATTACTTTGCAAAAAATATTCGCACGGCCCTATAAATCTGGACTTAAACTTTTTTTTAATGAACTGTTTAATTTTCCACACGAACTAGAAAAAATACAAAAAAAATTTTAAAGTTTTTTTTTCAATTAAATAAAAAAAATTCTCGGCCCACTCCGGGATTAGTGGGGATGATTGCAGAGTTGATTGAAGTTTTTTATGAGAAAAAAAGGGCGAAATTCGAAAAACCTCGAAAAACTGAAAAATTACAAAAAAAAACTTTAAACATTTTTTTGAATTTTTTCCGAAAAGTACATTTAAAAAGAAATTAAAAAAAAAAGATCCCAAACGGTCAATTTTTGAAAAAGTTATAGCATTTTGAAAACAAAAACGGTTTTTTTTTTAAAATTCATAACTTTTTTTGAGTTGGATGAAAAAATGTGAAAAACTTCTGAAAAACGTCTTTCGTAAGCTAGAAAAAGAAGAAAAACTTTCAGTCAATTCTAAAGGGGTCGGGTTCGAAATTGGTCGAAATGGGATGGAATACCCCATATATATAAGTATCGTCGTTACAACGCAGGGAACCGTTTGTTTTATTGAAATCTCGGCTAATCCTACACAGTGCACGGACTTTACCACTTTATTGGTAGATCTTTGACTCATTTTCATTTTCTACCACTTTTACCACCAAAGCCCAAAAATCTACCAACATTTCGTTATATTCGCATTGAAGCCAAATCCTTTTTTTGGTACATTGGAAAATTGTTGTTCTAATTAGATGTTTCGGTAAATTTTCGTCAGTATATCAAGCTCGAAATACAGGAAAAAAGCAAGTATCATATAGGCATAAGCTATGTATATACAAATTTACATGTACTTTTTTGTTTTGTTTAATTGTTTTTTTTTAAGGTGTTATTTCCCTGAAATGTCTTTTATTTGTTTTACAATAAGTTATGTATTGTTTGTATTGTTTGTGGCGGCCACCGTGGTGTGATGGTAGCGTGCTCCGCCTATCACACCGTATGCCCTGGGTTCAACTCCCTGGCAAAGCAACATCAAAATTTTAGAAATAAGATTTTTCAATTAGAAGAAAATTTTTCTAAGCGGGGTCGCCCCTCGGCAGTGTTTGGCAAGCGCTCCGATTGTATTTCTGCCATGAAAAGCTCTCAGTGAAAACTCATCTGCCTTGCAGATGCCGTTCGGAGTCGGCATAAAACATGTAGGTCCCGTCCGGCCAATTTGTAGGGAAAAATCAAGAGGAGCACGACGCAAATTGGAAGAGAAGCTCGGCCTTAGATCTCTTCGGAGGTTATCGCGCCTTACATTTATTTATTTTTATTTTTTATGTATTGTTTAGTACAAATATAAACTGTAGCTATTGTTTTCTTGGAAAAAAAATCTACCAACTTCTACCACTATTTTAATTTTATAACTGCAGAATTCTGAAGTGCATAGGGGAAGACGTCGCCACTTTGGGAGTAAGTGACGGGTGACTTCGCCTGGGCTGTGGAAGGCTAGGACGCAACTGCTGTCCTTGGACGCCCTTGGGTAAGCATTGGGGTACCCGGTATATTTGGGTATGCGGCCTGGCAACATTGCGCAATAAAACCCGTCCAGGGGTTGCCGTCGCGGAGACCAGAACATATAGGAAAGTGGCACCGTCCATGCCAGGAGTTGCATTGGGCGGATGTCGCAAACATATATATTCTGTGCTGGCAAACGGTGCAAATGGAGGTAGGGACTAAGAGTCTGTTTCCCTGACCTACACAATTGCTGCCGGAAAAGAGGGGAGAGAAGACGGGGGCAGGGGCTGATGCTAGGCATTGTTCCCGACTCTACTACGGAGATTGTAGGTATAAGTGGGAGCAGCCGTATGAGTTGGTGGCGCCGTGGGGCGCGAGCACCAGCGGGTACTTGTTGCGGCTTGATGAGCAGCGGGGCAGCTGGAAGGTAGTGGAGGGGGGGGGGGCGCTCGAAGGCGCAGGCTACGGGACGTCCTAGGGCATGAAACACCATGGAGCCACAAAAGATTTATAGAAGTTACGTGGGCATGTGGTTTTGGGATCTAGCCCAGAACAACCTGTCCGATGCAACCTTGCCTTACACGAGACACACTGACAAGAGTATGATCATCCTAAAAAGATTCTTTTCCGGATGATGCAACAAAATCATTTCTCAGGACCGGGGTCAGGAGACGGACCCGGATTGGGTTCGATACCTTCCCGGAGCAAGAGAATATGGAGCAGTCCCGCTGCAAGGAGCTGCTGGGAGGATAACAATTTGTGGGAGGGACGCAACAAATTAAATGGGGTTATACTGAAATGGCAGTCCTTGGTCGGGAAAAATCCCGAGTCGCTCTGGTACTTAGAACCGACGGCCTTGGGATGGTTATGCTACGCCTCACATTTCTAGAAATTTCACACCCTCAACGCTTATATTTAATTGTCTGATCAACGCACTCAATTGAGAAGTGTTATGACTAGTACCTAGGACCTACCTAATTATTTTCTAGCTTTTAGTATTATTATTACTTCATGTAAGTATTGTTTTCAATAAAACCATTTAACTTAACATTTTTTTTTAAATTATTTTATTTAGTTACAGAATAATGTCAAATCTTCTTTTATTATTTGCCATTAAATCTAAAATGTCGTCAGTTTTCACTTCTATATACCTGTGAACGTTGGGTAGTGCTAGACCATTAAGTCTCTCTCCTCTGGTTTCACTTCTTAAGTATGTTTTCAATCTTGGAAGCGATGAAAATGGGCGTTCGCTTGAAGCTACACACACTGGCAACGTTGCACCAATCTGTAAGATGGATTCTATAAATGTCTTAGGCTGACTAGTCTGATTCAAACGGTGCCTGCAAATATAATTTAAACAAACTTTTGAGATATTCAGCATATGGTAAATTGCGGAATCAGAAAAGGGGAGATACGACGATTCCTGAAAACTAGCGTTCTTAAAATATATAGCCGAGCGATTAGGTGAATATGAAAACAAATCATAGCATTTTTATGAAATGTATTTTTCAATAGAGTAAATTTTTCACACCCTGATGACACACTAATATAGGCGTGTTTTTTATGTGTACGCCAAAATAATGCACTTTATATAAATATATAACTGATAATATTTAACCTACCTCCTCCTTTTGAACTAAGCAACGAAATATTCAACGGAACCTGCAATATCATTAGGCCATTGTGATTCTAAAACTCGAACTGTCTCTTGTATTTGTTCGTCATTCAGATTTATGCATTTATTTGGCAAAATATTTTCAATTTTTGAGAGCAAACTACGATGCTTCAAAAATCATGAATGAAGTTGTTCCAGAAATTATCCAAAAACGGTATATAAACCGACCGTCGGAAGTATTCTACGGGTTCGCCTTCGCAGTTATCTCGATGGGTTTGCCTACTAACCAATAATCTCTACATCTACTTTCAAAGCAATTTCTTTCACATTTTCACAAATGTGTCTAAACGATTGCACAGAATCCTCGCGCATTTCACTTACTTCAGTATTATAAAGGTTCGATGTAAATTAAACAAAATAGATTTGATGAGCGCTTATGCTCAGCGCAGAAATCTGATTGTTTGATTGATGATTCATTTTTATTGATGAAATTCATTCCTATTTATACAAAAGTTCTTAACCTATACATACATACTTACATTAGTATTTACATACTAGAGGTGCATGACTTAATAGTGAGAAATGGTTTGCCAGCAAATTATTATATTGACCTACATATTGTCAATATGATCCGCGCATGAGCAGTTTGGTATGACGCATCAATAGATTGGGCGATTTGGCAAATGCGAATGAACTCGTGGTGGTTATCTGGGTCAATTAGATATGAACGTTTGTTTGTAAGTATATTTGTAATGTTAAGCGTGTTTGAAGTGAGGTGAATTCCACGCAATACTACACCATCCGCCTTTTAAGTGAGCGTAAATAATTTTGTGCTTAATTAAAGATGGTCACTCTAATGTCACTGTGATAAGTGTGCCGTGTTGTTTCATTTTACGTTGAATGACCCAGTCAACTTGTTTGGTGTTACCAAAAAAAATTTCTTTGAATTCAGTTGTAATTATGTCATAGTGGTAACTTCATATTATGAGTTTATGTGTTTTCTTTTTGTTTTTATTCTTTTGCATTTTCTTTACATACAGTGCCCATTATGCTTACTCTCGCTTTATAATATGCTGACTTTAGCTAATTTTTTTTTCGTATATCTACTATGATGAGTAATGTTTTGCACAGACGACCCCTAAGAGCGTCGACTCACCTAAAAATCGACTTGTGTTTACAAATTGACGTTTGTGAATTAATGGTAACTGGATACCAATATGCTTTTTTTTTTGTTTTAATTTTTATTGACGAGTAAATTGGAATGCTATTGTTGAAACTGTTTTTGTTTTTTTTTTTTTTGTTAAAATTATTATGAGTCATTAGCATATTTTTTATATTGGGTAAGCCTATTCTTATGGCTATTATTTCCTTATTTTGTAGGTAGGTTAAAGTAAGAATATTTCCCATTACTATTTTCTATTCTATTTAGATATTTCCCTATTAGTATTTCCTATTCTACCTGTGAATAAGGTAAAAATATTTTTACTATTATGTAAAGTTATGACCTCTTGAATTGTGAGGTTTTCTTAAATGAGACCCAGGCACATAAATAGTTATATTTATTTCTAATAACTAATAGTGATAAATTAGTTATTCATGTAATATGGAATGATTTATATTTTCTTTTGTTTTCTTGATTTATTTTTTCATACGAGGTGTGAAATATGTAACATTGTAAATAGAGGGGTTTTAGTTGTTGACGGAAGAGCAAGGTAGCTATGTATTGATAGTAGTTCAATTTATGGGTAAAAGAAAGGTACAGTGGATGCAAAAAATTTTCGTATCTTTAAATGTTCTTGTTATATTTTTGATATTTTCCCTATTTTCCAGCAATATCCTTGATCTTATATTTCATGCGATTTCTGCGGCGGCCACCAAGACAGAATCGTCACGACTTTTATGAAGAATTTATTTTTAGTTTTCCGGGATTGTCACATGCACAACCTCTTGGGTTAGTGCAATTAATTGATTTCTGAGAACTTGGGTACCTATTATTATCATTTTAATTTTGCCTACTCGAGTAAATATTCAATTATTTTTCACCAATTTGTCCCTCAGGACAACTGTGTTTTCCTTATAAATTTCAAGTCCTGGATTGCCGGCATTTCTTGTATGCCTGGTCGAATATTGTCCTAAGTCTATAACTTCCTCAACAATCTGGTAGTTTGAGATCCTTCTAACGCGACATGTCTTTTTGCTGAAAATTTATACAGCGCTTCACATATATTTTTATATGTTCTCTTTGTGACTTTTCTTCAAATTTTTTTTTGTTGGTATGGGCTGGTTTTAAAATTTTTTGTTTTTTCTCGTTCTTAGTTTTTGCCTATTTCCACTGTCCTAGAATTTCCTAGTGCTTCATGACCATTTTGTCAGGAGCATTCAGAGGGATTATGCAAATTTTGATTTGCTATTAAACTTTGGGGGGGGGGGGGGGGGGGGGGGGGGGAGGGCTTGGGCGGCTAATAAAGCTGACTTTACTGTCAACTGAGACATTTTGAGTTGTCTACTGCTCTTCGTCAGATGGGATAAAGGAATTTAGATACGGTCTTTTACGGGTTTCAACTGCCTATATTCGTGCTTCGTATAATTTTTGAGCATCAAACTATTGTGATGATCAATAGCATGAATACGCAAATTGCGACTGCTAACCAAACATCTGGAATGTTTGGCAAATTTTTCGTATCTACCTCGGCTGGTGGTTCGTATTTAGTTATTCTGTTTTCTGCTTCTGAATTTCCTGAATTTTCCTTTCCAAATTCATATCCGGCTAATGCTATCATTATGCCGTGTGCCATCTTTGTCCACAAAGCCATTTTAAAATTCTGCTTTTGTGAGAAAGGGGCTAAATTTAATTTTAAAAAAAATTTGTGATTTTATTATTTATATTATGCATTCCATTTTACTTGTTTATTAGTTAACATCATTAAAGTATAAAAAAATGTTGTTCTTAATGGCAAAATTTGTTTCATTTAAAAATTTTTTAGCTTTTTGGTATAATTTATTTTTCTTTCAACTTACAGAATATTTTAAAAATAAATTTTTATGCCATTTTCATTGATAGTGTCAATATCCTTTTTTTCTTAAAAAAATTTCCTTTAGATTTTAACGTAAAAAGGTTTTACAATAAGACATTTTAAATTTTTTTTTCGTATATTCTTTACTTTTTTTTCAATATTTTTTCTTCAAATTTTTACATTTAGTCTTTTCATTTTACTAAAATTATTTTCTGAATTCTCCTAGTCCTAATTAAAAAAAAAAATCCTAAACATTCCATTTTGCAAATTTTAATTTTGAAATTTAATTTTTAATAATTTTTTTTTCAAATTATTGGTTTTTAAATTTAACTGAGCAAATTATTTAATTTTTAACATTTTAAATTTTAAATATTTTTTTTTTTGAATTAGAATTCCTAATTTTTTAAAAAAATTGCCTAAGCAAAAATAAAATTTTTGCTAATGGGTAAGCGTCCAAAAGGGCGCTCAATTTATTCTAAAAATTAAAAAATATACTTATAAAAAATTAATTGTTTCCGCTTTCTGCTGGTCAGGATTGTTTCCAGTCAATTTTTATCCACCGTGCTGCTAGGTGTTCCTTTCTTTGCTAGTATGGCAATTGTTTATTCCACTCTACTATGCCGCTGGACCTTCAGTCATTAGCTCGATCTTCCGTTTGTGCCAGGGTTTTTTAATAACTTTAGTACCATTTTTGTTGTCCAGATGTCCTGGGCTGTTTATTGCGAAGGCTGGCTTTGCCCGCAAGTATGGATGCCATATTCGCTTACTTTTGAGCGTGTAGATCAATGGAATTTTTACTTTTGCCTTACTGGCAAGGACTATTAAATTTTACTTTACTTTTAAGACTTGGCAGGATTTCTGGTCAGTTAGATTATTTTGACAGTTTTGCCGATATTAATATAAACTCGCAGGATCGCCATATAAATGTTCGATGTATATTAAACAAAATAGATTTGATGAGCGCTTATGTTCAGGTCAGAAATCTGATTGTTTGATTGATGATTGATTTTTATTGATGAAATTCATTCCTATTTATACAAAAGTTCTTAACTTATACATACAAACTTACATTAATATTTACATACTAGAGGTGCATGACTCAATAGTGAGAAATGGTTTGTCAGCAAATTATTATATTGACCTACGTATTGTCAATATGATCTGCGCTTGAGCAGTTTGTTATGACGCATCAATAGATTGGGCGATTTGGAAAATGCGAATGAACTCATGGAGGTTATCTGCGTCAATTAGATATGAACGTTTGTTCGTAAGTATATTTGTAACGGTAAGCTTGTTTGAAGTGTGGTGAATTCCAGGCAATACTACAGTATGTAAGTCATTTGCAAAATCAATGCAACTGCTCAAATTGCAATCTACTTGTTGCAAAAATTGACTTAAATTTTTGGATAAAGAGAAAATGGGTTTTAGCACTGCCAAAGCAATAATAAATTGAGGTGAACGAATTGCAGCCAACAAAGTATGTGGTTTGTATATGTCACATCGCAAGTTCTCATTACCAAGCTCTTCTAGCGCCATGCAAGTTATATATATCAAAAAATAATGAAAGGGACTTCAAGTGTTCTACCCAATGCATTTCACAAAATTTTAGAAGACGAAATTGCTTTGAATTCGGATATGATTTTAGAATTATATTTTTGAGAACTGCGCCGCCTTTAGGGGATATTCGAAAAATTTTAACAACCACCTTGATTGAACTAATACAGTTTCTAATCGGGTATTTTACTAAATTTAAGCTATGATTGGCCCAATGTACATAAACAGCTTCCGGATATAACTTTTGAACTAATGTAGAACATCCCTTGAAATGTCCACTCATAGAGCGCGCACCATCGTAACCTTTTAAGTAAAGTAAAAAGCAATAAAAATAAATCCATTCAAAGAAAGCATACCAACACACTTTGGCCTCTTAGATACGTCAGACTAATTTTTGGTTCTTTTAATTTTTCGATAAGGACTGTAGGTAATCCGCTTCCAGTAGTATCATTAACAGGAACGAAGCATAAACAATCTTCCTCAGCTTCTGCTCATTTTCAAAATGATCGACATATCGTATACAAATTGAAAATTGCTCAATTCCACCCACATCTCTTGTTTTGTCAGCAATTATTGAAAAGCATTTTGATTTATTGATACGACTAATAACTTTTTGTTGTATCACTTGACCTGCTATTTCAATAATTTCATTTTGAATATGCCTAGGTAGCATCATTGCCTGATGCAGTTTCAATATGAATTTTCAGAGTGTTGTCTCCGCTATCAGTAGCTAAACGTAGCAAAGCCCTGAAGTTTCCATCGTTTTCAACAGGCATTCCTAACGAAAGCCTTCCCTGATCGGGTTGACCTCTTAATGCAAGTCCTTGTCTTCCACAAACTAGTACTGCACGGATTATTGAAGCCAATTTCTCCCTATTTTCAAGTTGTAACTTTTTGCTTCCTTTATCGATTTCACTTATCACATCATTCTTTTTGTTTTCAAAAATTTACTTGAAATTTGTCTATAGCGCTTTGTGATAATCCCTTAGCTGAGGTTGTTTATATTTTTCAAACGCTTTTTTCCAATTTTCAAATGGGTGTTGCACGAAAGCGTTGGTTTTTTGATGATTTCCATTTCCAACAGTTTCCTAATCAAAAGCAATACAAAATCTACAGTACACTCCATCTGTAATTGATGAATACAACAACCAAGAAAACGACTTTAATCAAGAATAATTAAATTTTAAGTTTCGATCTCCTGATGATGGAAAACTATACGGTGTGTCGGGCACTCACGCTTTCGTTAGAATTTCATATCTTTCTTTCTCATTAAGAATTTTACAAAAGCTAGCAACATCATTTGCAAACTCCTACAAGTGATACGTTATTATAAACAAAACAAAACAAAGCACGTACACTTACAGAATTACGTATTTAGGTGTTTCGCGAACTTAAGGAAGAAACACTTGCGCGTTTTAATCAATTATTTTGGAAATATTTTGTAATTGTATTTTCACACATTTTTCACAAAACTTATCGACTGAGCAGTATAAATTATTCTTTACTTATGAAGTTATATTCACGTTAAAATAACGGTTCTCGGAAAATGCGTAGATAAAAGCTGTCAGTTAATAACAGCGTTGCCGCACATATATATTTATGTTTATAAAAGAATAAAGGCCGATACACATTTGATTTTTGCGTCGTTTTAGTGTTAGCGTAGGGTTACCATAACGCACATTCTCATTATTGCTTGCTACAACGGACGCAACAAAGCATCACATTTTGATTTTTTGTCATTAACAAAAATTTATAAAAACACATTTTCCTGCTGGAGAAGAAAAATATTTTTCTATTGAGTATAAAGAAAATTAAATTGCTAGATTTTTTATGAATCTCAGGACATCACAGCACCGGACTGACAACGCGCAGAATTGGGATTAACCCCCAAAACTCCCCCCTGGATGCGCGCCTGGTATCGACAAGTCAACCAGAAGTTAAAATTGTTGATTCCGCTAGCAATGACGTGACGTGTCACGACAGCGTGCCACGATGACGTTGGGATTTTTCAATTAAGAAAACAATTGAACGAATGGGGAAATATTTCTTGTTTCCTAGGTTTCGAAGGTAAGTAAAAATTTATATTAATGCGTCCGAAGAATGTTGTCCCTTTAAAGTAGAGGGAGGTAAACCAATGGCTCAACTCTTGGTGAGGTTTTGCCTATTCGGTTCCGTAGCATCAATATATCATTTGGACCCTTTCACCAGAAACAAGCGGGGAAATCTTTACGTTATTATAATTATGTGCAGCTAATACATTATTTTAAAACCAAGACGTATTACCAAATCTGAGTAACTGTTGATGCGAACAGACGTGTTCTCTTGTGCTACTTTAGCTTTTATAATTTCTACTTAGTTTGCTAAATTCATTTGCCTTTTTGGGGAGAAAAATGGATAACTGCTTTAAATGCAATAATCAATGTTTACCGAATGACTCTATAATATGTGGCATTTGTTCTAACAAAGTTCATGTGAATTGCTCTAATATTATGGGTAATGCAATTAATTTGCTCAAAAACAACAAAAATATTGTCTATAAATGTGACAAGTGTGTTGCTTTATTTTCGCGCGCCAAAATATTCAAAGCTCTCAAAAATGTTGATATGCTACAAGATTTCTTTAAAATTCTCACAGCAAGTGAGAGGCAATCTGAGCTTACTGTCGATTCCAACAATGCAATCCGTACGCGCTCACAAACTAAGGTTGGCGCACCTAAGTCAATGCAAAAACAATCATCTACTCTGCCATCGCCTGCTGCTCAGCTTGTGCATTCTGCTGATAGCGCGGAGAGAAGTTCACTATCTACTCTACCTGTGGGTGCTAATGATAATATTAATTGTATGACTGCAAACAATGAACCTGTGCATTCTGCTGAGATCGCTGAGACAAATAAATTACCTACTCTACTTGAGGGTGTTAATAATAATTTTGCTTGTGTTACTACAAATAATGATGCTGCTAACTCTAATGGTGTTATCTCTCAAACATTTACTGGTGCCGCTGCCTCTGCTGCTGATCGTTTTCCATCGAATGAAGTTCGTATACAGGGACAGAGAAAAATTTCGTTTAAATCAAACGCTGATAAGCCATATAATGTTGTTAGTGGTACTAATGTGAATGCTGATTTGGATGTTTTCGTGCGATATAGATGGCTTCACTTATCTTCTTTTAAGCCGTCTGTTAAAGAGGATAACATTATTCAATATATTTCTCAACATACCAACATCGATCCATCAAGAATTGCTTGCTTTAAACTGATCAAAAGAGATGCTGACTTTAACTCTCTCGTAAGAGTTTCTTTCAAATTACGTGTTTTATCTACTGACTATAGCAAAGTTTTTGATGCTTCTCTGTGGCAACAAATGTGTCTGTTAGACCTTTTAGGTTTTTTCCAAAGCGAGACCAAAATATGCAGGAAACATAGATACAATTGAGACCCTACAAGTTAGCCATAATAAGTGAGTTCGTAATATTCATCTTAATCAAAATCTCAAAATTTATTATCAAAATATATCTGGTACGAGAACAAAAGCCAATTCTATTTATGCTGCAACATCTCAATGTGATTATGACGTTATCGTGTTGGTAGAGACATGGCTTAATACTGATTTCTGCAGTGAGGAGTTCTTTAATAGGAGCTTTTATTCTGTTTTTCAAAGAGACAGAGATGGTGTGGCAACGAATACTATGCGTGGGGGAGGTGTTTTGATAGCAGTAAAGTCCATTATATGTGCTGCTGAAGTAACTTTAAGTAATATTGATTCCTGTATTGAACAATTGTGTGTGTCAATTTCGAATGGTGACGATTTGCTTTTCATTTGTGTTTCTTATATTCCTCCTAATAGCTCTGATAATTTGTATTTTGATCATATTGATAATAGTTTAAATTTAAATCTCCCCAATGATAATGCGCAACTCTGTGTATTGGGTGATTTTAATTTAAATAAAATTGCGTGGTCTACTATTGCTGATGAAGATATGCTTATTCCAAATAATGTGAAGAGGTGTAGTGAAATATGTGTAATTGATGGATTATTTGGTATACAATTAATGCAAATTAATGGTTTTCTAAATGAGTTGAGCAGGATTTTGGATCTTGTTTTCATTAGTCCTGATTTAAAATTTCAATTGTATAAGTCTGAGGTTCCTTTATCGGTGACTGATAAACACCACATTCCACTTATCTTGGAACTTGAGTTTTATAAATATCCAAATCTTTGCACTGACTCGATGCTTAAATTCGATTACTCGCGGTGTAATTTTGATCTTGTTAATGATGTAATATTAAGTGAGAATTGATTGTTTTGACATTTTTAAGAGTAAAATAAGTAGTATATCCTTCGGAAATATTCCACGTTTACCGCCAAGGGTCCATAAACTACCCTGGCCTAATCGGAGCTTAAAAAATTAAAGAATCTTCTAGTAATTTGCAGCACAGAGTAATGTATGAGAAATACTTGACTGAGTTTAACTGTCTAAATAAATTTCTTTATAAAATTATTTACTCGGGTTTGAAATGAATATTAAATTTAATCCCAAGGCTTTTTGGAGTTTTTTAAATTCAAAACGTTCTTCGTCAGTTATTCCGTCCATAGTGTCTCACAATGGCATAAGTGCAAGCACCGCTATTGAAAGGGCAAATCTGTTTGCTGAATTTTTTAAGTCTAATTTTGTTGATAATTGTGTTCAGATTGATACATCTAGTGCTGGGCAATTAGCTTCTTCGCTTGATTTTGGCTCCCTAATTTTAACTGAGGATGATATTTTCGCAGCCATAAAAGACCTAAAATGCTCCAAGCAATTAGATGCTCATAATATCTCTGCTTTTTTTCTCAAACAATGCACGTCATCTATAGTGTATCCGCTACTTTTGTTGTCTAATTTGTCTCTTAGGTCAGGTCATTTTTTAGATGAATGGAAAGTGACTTCTGTTACTCCAGTTTTTAAGAGTGGGAGTAAGAATCTGGTTTCGAACTATCGTCCCATCTCTAAAATTACTAATATTGCTAAATTATTTGAAATAATCATTAGCTCTAAATTGTCATTTGCTATCAAGCCCTATATTTCGTATACTCAACATGGTTTTATACCGGGCAGATCTACGGTCACTAATCTAACTGTTTTCTCTAATTTTTGTTTTTCAGCCTTTGTTGAGGGCTTTCAGGTAGATACAATCTATATTGATTTGTCAAAAGCTTTTGATAGAGTGTCTCACGACTTATTAATTAAAAAACTTGAAAATTTTGGCTTTCATTCTACTTTGTTTCATTTTCATTTCATTTATTCGGAAAAAATACATTAGTACAATAAGACAAATTGTCTTTTGTATTACAACAAACATAATTCATATAATTCATTTAAATAAATAAATAAAAGATGCTAGAAAACAAGCATATCAAAACAATACTACAAAACTTTAAATTTTTAATTTTTTAAATTTTAAATTTTGGTTAAATTAGATTAAGATAAGATAAAAATAAAATAAATGCCCAGTTTAAGTTTGTTGACTAGAAAAATAACTGAAAATAATATGTTTGTAGTAGCTTTGGTTTACATTATTCCTAATTGTAGCTGGGATAGAGTTCCAAATACGTACGGTGTTGACGAAAAACAGCCTTGTCGAAGCAACGAAGTTAAAGTTAGGCACCACTAGATTACTCGTCCTGGGAGACCTAGTGAATGTCAATTTCTCAAAAAGATATGCTGGTGATTTTGTGACAATTAAGCGGTACAAAAAAATCACACTTCTAGCTTTTTGGTAGTCAAATATGTTACATAATAGCTTGGACCTCCAAGCCGAAATATGATCAAATTTTCGTAACCCGAAAACGTAACGAGTTACATGATTAAAGGCGACCTCAACTTTGTGTGCAGAACATGAGTCCAACTTGTTATAAACGAGCTCTGAATAGTTTATTATTGGCAAAAGAAGCTGTAGGGCCAGTTTTCTTCTAATATGCGGAGGTGTGAAAGGTGCAGATTTCCTAAGATTGCGCAAAGTGGTATACACTTTACCCATGACTGTATTGATGTGGTCTTCACAAGTTAGATTAGAGTTGATAACGAAACCCAAATTTTTAATTCTAGAAACAATTTGTAAAGCCGTGTTTCCAATGTATATTGGTGAGGCAAGGGCATCAACGGACCTATTCTTCAAAATGGGCAAAATGAACGATTTAGTTGCATTAAGGCAGAGACCATTATTATTGGCCCAGCTCTGTACTGACAATAAATCATTATTTACTTTAAGACAGAGGTTGGCTACGTCCGTGAAACTACCAGACAAATATAATTGTATGTCATCTGCATATGCGTGCATTTTCATGTGCTGACAAACCGAAAAGATATCGTTTACGAAGATACTGAATAACAAAGGCCCAAGAATGGAACCCTGCGGAACACCTCGGGGTAGGTGTTTGATCCCCGAAATTTCGCAACCAGTGTTAACAAGTTGTGATCTTCCTGTTAAGTAACTCTCCATTACCATCAAAGCACTGTAGGAAAATCCAAAATATGTTTTAAGTTTATAAGAAAGTAACGCATGGTCAACAGAATCAAAAGCTTTAGAAAAATCTAATAGACAAAGCAGAGTTAGTTGGTTTTTATCAAAAGGTATGCGTTGTCATGGGTAAAATCATATCTAATAGATAGAATTACCTATGTTGTTTTGATGGCGTAAAATAATTTTCATATAGAGCTACCTCTGGGGTTCCTCAAGGTAGTATCCGTGGTCCTCTATTTTTTGTTATTTTCATCAACGATTGCTCAGAGTGTTTTTCCTTGTGTGAACAACTACTTTATGCCGATGATTTAAAAATTTTTAAAAAAATAACAAGATTCTCTGATATTCAAATTATGCAAAATGAGGTTAACAAATTCCAGGAATGGTGTGATCGAAATATGCTAATGATCAATATCGAAAAATGCTGCTCGGTCACCTTCAACACAATTAGATTCCCACTCATATCTTCGTACTCTATTTCTGGCTCTGTCCTCAGTTCTAGTTATAAAATCAAAGACCTTGGGGTTGTTATTGACTCGAATTTCACGTTTATTGATCACTTGAATTATATTATACCTAAAGCATATTCCTCTCTAGCTTTCATTAGACGGAATAGTTCTGAATTTAAGGATCCTTATACTGAAAAATTGCTGTTTAGTACATTTGTAAGGTCCAAATTGGAATATGCTTCTATAATCTGGAACCCGTTTTATGATGTGCATTCCAATAGACTTGAACGTATACAAAAAAAGTTTCTAAAATTTGCATTATCCAGTATTAGGTTTAATATGCCTATTCCATCTTATGTTCCGCGGTGCAGACTGATCAGTCTGCATTCTCTTGCCAGTAGGCGATTGATATCTGGCTTAGTTTTTATTCGTGATGTTCTCAATGGGACTATTGATTGTCCGTTTTTATTGCGTTGTATTAAACTCAATGTTCCAGCCAGAAACTTACGACATCATGATTTATTTGCTATTGACCTCTGCAAAACCAGGTATGCTCAAAATGAACCAATTATCAGACTGCTATCGGAATTTAATTTGTTATGTAGAGAAATAAATTTAGATATATTTGTAAATCGCAATGAATATAAAGAAAAATTTTGTATGTACTATTTTCAATATAATTAATAACCTATGTACGTCTTAGTCTGGAAGGTTACTAAACCATAGACTTAATAAATAAATAAATTAAATAAATAAATAAATCAGAACCAATGGTGAAAGCTTTGGAAGATGCAACGTTGATTTTTGGCAACCGGTGCGAACTGTGTTCGACCAGGCCACAGCATACACATCCAAAATATTTTAAAACTTTCTCAACAAATATGGTATTCAGCCTGGCGGGAGAGCCCGCAGAGCCCGTTAATAAGATGATATTCAGTATTATCGAATGCAGTACTAAGACAGGAAAGGATTGGCAGTTGGCCCTACCTACCTACAATGGTTGGCCAACTCTCAATACCATAGCGTAATTTAGTTTTGTCGAAATGAACTTATACTCAATTTCAACCCGAGAGATGTTTCCACGAATCGTGTGAAGGGATACATGGCAATGTTGAAATTGATGATATCAGTGAATAGAAAAAACGATAGGTAGCATTAGTAAGAGAGGGACGACGGGAAACATTCGAAACCACGTAAAAACGATGTAGGTTGGGTGTATTCGGGTGTGTCCCACAAGCTCTATACTTCATTCAAGGATCCTTACGTCATAACGAAAAATTGGCTGATAATACAATATCTGCTTAAGTCGCTAGCCAGGTGATCGCTGTTTTGGGGTTGGTAGTACGAAATGGTCCGGTTCTGGGTGGAATGCGTCCCGGATAGGTGGTTGTGCAGGAATATTTTCCGTCAATTGCTGCGTGATGATGAGCGGTAGGAGGTAGTCCTCAACCACGGGTATGTTGTGCTCAAATCAATAACAACTACTGCTCCAAGATGATTATCTTTTCCTTCTTCACAATGTGAGTGACTCACCCACGCATATACTGTGGAATAAGTTACCTGGTACTGTGTGTGACCGCTTATGTATAAAGTGGTTTTCCTCGTATTGTGTACAAAATTTGTTCTTTATTCACCGATGGGAACTTTCAACAATTCTGGTTGGGTACAATAGTAGAATTATAACAATATGTGGTACAGGTATGTATGCGCGGTTATCGCAAACTTTTTGCAGCAAAATGCACTTTAGTTGGCGAAAATTCTCGAAGATGATTTTAAACAATATTGAGGCTAGTACAATGATTTGATTATAAGAATAATAGATAATATATATATATAGATAGATGATTATCGCAATTTTTGTGCAGCAAAAGCCAAAAAGATGATGATTCTTGATTTTTCAAAAAAAAATCAGTGCCAATTGAAGTTGGCTGCCTTTAGTGGCTGATTTGACCATGCCAGATGAAATTGATGTGGTGAAACTTACCGGACGCGTTGCCTAACAACGTCCAGGGTATATACGTATGAAAATGAATTATGATGATTTTATTATATTACGTGTGGTCGCGTAAACACTCTGCCTCCCCTAGACGTACAAAACGCATAGTGTGTGTGGTAGCTCCCGTAAGGCACGTTGAGCCTCCTCGAGGAGAAGTTTGCCAATTTTTCATTTATAGGAGTGGATGGTTCGATCGCCCACGGCTGGTGCGCGCTGGTTACGTCGTGCTGAGGATGCGCGGCCGGACTCTTCTGCGGCCGATGGCGCTTGATGGGACGCATTCGTTCTTCGGTGGCGCGAATGATGGTGGTGGCGTATCGGCGGTGGCGCTACGGCATGTTGGCAACGCTCCGTGTCCCGATATAGGAGCGTATGATAGCGTGGCCCACAAATGTGACAGCGCTCTGTAGACGTGCATCCGTTCGTGGCATGCGATAGGGCCAAGCAGTTCATGCAATAGTGGTAGGCCCGTCCGATAATGCCGTTTTGTGGCAGTTGTATAGCCGGGAATACGTATATACGTATAAAAATGAATTATGAAAAAATGAAATATGATATTACGTGTGGTCGCGTAAACAATATTTCATCGAAAATAATGCGTTACGGTGAAAGTGATCATATGAGACCATGACGTATTCTTAATCCTGAACTAGACATTATTGACGAAGATCCGATACGTACGACTAGTCAGGAAAGGTCGAACTGTTAGAGACAAGTTAGTCAGTCAAGTTATTTCGTAGTGAGCTCCAACGAGCCTGTTCATATAAATTATTTCCAATAAATCAATTATATCTATGCATTATAATTAACATTAAATCGGTTTCGAGTCATCCCTGACATTATTAAATTTTAACAAAACACCAAAATTCCTGTATAAAACCAATTGAAGAGGCTATCTCATTAGTGTAGGGGACGTGTGAGCCAAAGCAGGGACGTCTGAGTTCAAGAGGCGAGAAGCAAAAAAACTACTTGGCGTGATTTACCTCCGAGGAGATGCGTGCTCCTTTCTTAAATTTTCTCTACAAATTGGCGGCTTGGGGACTCCGAACAGCTTCACTGAAAAGCTTTTCATGAAGAAATTTACTCAGAGTGTTTGCAAACGACTGTATCTTAAAAAAATTTTTTCCTAATTAAAACGACTTGTTTATAAATTCTGATGCTGCTTTCCCCGGGGCTTTAACACTTTCGGGGACCAGGCGCGGCATGCTACTACAAGCCACGGCAGTCGCAAATTAGCAAGGCTGGTACTCTCACGCGCAAACTGGTGAAGATATGTAATGGATATGATTCCCAATGGACTCTCCTATCAAATTTTAATAAGATATCTCAAAATTTACCCTACTTATCGTACCCACAGACAGACGAACGGTCGAAAATGGCTTACTCAATTTCTTTTTTTCATTCTGACCATAAAAATAAGCGGAGCATAAAAATTTCTTTACCGGTTTCTTATGGGCTGGATATTTAATTTAATAAGAAAATGTAAGGAGCTGAATATCAAAAGGACGTACTTTGTCACTTTCGTGACCGGTAACAATAATTTTGTTACCATGTTATTAAATTCAAGCGAAGCCGCACGATTTTCTAATAAATTATTTGTAGAATATGGATTATATTTTTTTGAATATTTAGTTACATATTTTGTTACAAAGAATATTTAGTTACATATTTTATTACAAACGATTTCAATATCTGAATGCTTTGGAAAAATTTTACAAACTGAAATGCAATTACATAGATTCCTCCTTTTATAGATTCAAATCATCCGTTACATTATAAAATACCAGACCTACTATGTTAAAATACTACGGTATTATGTTCAGTAGATTCGTCTGAAATTCTAAAAACTGAAACGCAATTACATATATTCCTGTTTCTATAGATTCAACTACGGTATTATGCTCAGTAGATTCGTCCAAATCGGGTTGCCGTTCTGTCCGTAGTGTATGATCCTACATTCGGCCGTCCTGACTCTGCATTCGTCCCGATTGCCGAATCTCATCTCTTAATGAACTCCGCCACTGTCGACGTACAACCCGGACCCTCATGCTCCCCTACTTTCTGTACTCCATATCTTTCGTGATTAAGCTTTTTCAAAACTTCATATGGACCAAAGTATTTTGCTTTTAATTTAAGATTATTACCGAACTGAGTTAATTTGATTGCGACTAAGTCATCTCTTTTATACTGTTCAGCATCCTTACGTTTCGAGTTAAAATTTTTACGATTTTCTTGCTGAAGTTTTTGTATGTTTTCCGTAGTTTGTTTCCTTGTTTCATTTCTCTCATGATCTAAATCATCAACAACTGCATCTTTCATAAACTCATTAAAATCTGGAATACTGTTTATACACATGTCAATACCGACAAGAATTCTAAACGGTGAATATTTCGTGCTTCTTGTATTTGTATTTGTATTTATTTAGTAATTAAACAGCAGAATTATCAAAAATATAGATGCTTGGGGAAACAATAAAATAGAGATATCAGATACATCATATCTTAAAAGTAATGCAAATCAGCAACCCCACTAATCTTGGCTTGCTAGGGCGATAAAATAAATAATTAAAAATAAAGTAATATTTCATAAAATAAAATAATTATAATTATGTTAAGATTAAAATGTGTAGGCAAAAAATTACAGATTGGAATTAAGTCACTCTTGAAAATATAATGATTCATTGACAAACAGAGAAGTGACTGTAGATCAGTTTTTTGAAGTTGCCTTTGTTAAACTGGCTTTTTACAGAATAAGGAAATGAATTCCAAAGGCGAACGGCGTTAATGAAAACCATCCTTTCCGAATTTTTAAATTCAAATGTGGGAAGTATTAGCTCCAAGGAGCGCTCCGACCTGGGGAATGTATGTTTATCATATAGATACCGAGGTGTTTTGCAGTGACTTAGCCGATATAAGAAAATGCGGCTTCTGGATTTCATATATTCGGAAATCTCACATCGCAGAAGATAGGTTCTCCACGCAGAAATATGGTTAAATTTACGCAATCCATAAACACATCGGGAAACGTGGTTAAATAGAACGTCTATATTATATCGGCGGCCACCGTGGTGTGATGGTAGCGTGCTCCGCCTACCACACCGTATGCCCTGGGTTCGCACCCCAGAAAAAGCAACATCAAAATTTTAGAAATAAAGTTTTTAAATTAGAAGAAAATTTGTCTAAGCGGGGTTGCCACTCGGCAGTGTTTGGCAAGCGCTCTGGGTGTATTTCTGCCATGAAAAACTCGCAGTGAAAACTCATCTTGCAGATGCCTTTCGGAGTCGGCATAAAACATGTAGGTCTCGTCCGGCCAATTTGTAGGGAAAATCAAAAAGAGCACAACGCAAATTGAAAGAGAAGCTCGGCCTTAGATCTCTTCGGAGGTTATCGCGCCTTACATTTTTTTTTTTTATGAAAAAAACTATAATCAAGTCTACAATATACTAACTCAGAGTATTTCGTAATAGTTAAAATCAACTGTAGCGCCAGATTACGCCTAATAGTAGGCGGGGTGAAATGTGCAGTGTGTCTCAGGTTCCTCAGAGTGGCATAAACTCTGCACATGGTCGAGGTGATACGATCTATGCAGCTAAGAGAAGAGTTGATAAATTTACTGACCAATTTTAGTGCATAATTGTTCAGAGTAACAGCTGGGATATCTTCAACCATCACTTTCCGACTATGTGTGGGCAGGACATATGATTTTGCTGATTTTTGCTGCATGATCAATGTGTAAAGTGCCTAGTGGTTCATCTTCCTTATCAATCGGTGATAAGAAACTTTCTTTTTTGCCAACTTTTCTGTTAACCACAATAACTCAATACATCAAGATACTACTTTTGCAAATTTTGAGGCTACTTTCGGTATGAAATATAACTTTTCAATACATTCTTGCGTCTTTCGTGCAGAAAAATTACCCTGCCTGTGACCTAAATTAATTATTTCCTTTTCCATTTGTTCTGGCACAACAACGAGCTCTCTGGATGGATCTTTGTACAATATACCATGAAACATATAAAAGTCTTCATATGTGTTATTTTTCTAACTGCTTTCGTCCAACTACCTTCTTCCTGCGCCTGTACCCTACTAAGTGCATCTGCGTGCTTCATATGTGAACCAGAACGATGTTCGACTTGATGATCGAATTCTTGCAAGAACATTGCCCACCATGCTACCCTTGGAGAAATATCATCCTTACGCATGTCATTGCAAAAGCATTGCAATCAGTTATGCTTTTAAATCTACATCCCAGCACATATATTCTCCACTTTTTTAAAGCTTTGAATATCGCTGAGACCTCATGTTCGTAAGAAATATACTTTTGTTCGGACGGACTAATTTTTCTACTTACAAATTTGACGGGGTGAAAATTTTGATCATCCGCCGACTTCTGCATCAAAAAGCCCCGAAACTATATTTTGACGCATCCATACAATTACGGAAAAATTTACTGTTTAGGCCCAATGCCTAACTTTTACTTGATTGACGGCGCCCCTCCCTAACGTTTTAATGATACTTCCAGCCACTCACACTCACGCCGCATTTTTGTGCATGCATGCACATGCATGTGTGTGTGTGCAGGTTGTCAGCACCCATGCACGTATATGTGGGGGCGGTTGTGTGTGTGGCCTCTCCCCTCCTTAACACCAGATGACTTTTTCATGGCTTAGCGGTTGTCATCAACGGGACAACCGGGCTTTTTTTTCTCGATTGACCGCCAAGCAGTTCACGTCGCCCAGGATCATCACCGCCAGCATTTGTACGTAAAGTTCACATATCAACCTGCACAGCACATTTGCGTACTACACAATTTGCCAGAGGATTGCCACAAAAAAAATTTATTTGCCACAGCAGATCACAGCAGCCAAAATTTGACAAGGAAAAAGTTGGAAGTTTATATTGTACATAGGTGACCAGAGCCACAGCATATTCGCCAACCACAGCACAGCACAATCAACTTTTCCAACACAAAATAAGAAGTAAGTGTTATATTTCTTGCCACTTTTTTTGAGTGTTGTTTTAAAGAAAAAAACCCGTGTAGTGCGCGAAAAATTAAAATCAAACAAGAACTGAAAACAGTGAAGTTATTTAGTGAGCACCAATTTATTTTTCTATTTTCAAAGGTTAAATCACGTGGTTTGTTAGTTTTTACTTCGGTCCTTGGGATTATCTGGTCTCTCCCCCCACCATTGGTAAAGTTTTCCAGACACAACACAAGGAAAAGAGTAACCTAACCTCACTTTCCGCACCATACTAAATAGGTTTTTGTTGTTGTTTTTTGCACATCACAAACACGAAATTAAGTTCAATTTAATTAATTAATCCGGTGCTGACTTCACTTTTTAAACACATTTTACACTTTTTTTTGCGCTTAGTTTCGAATATCGCACGCACTTTTTCACTTTTTCAAAAATACACCCATTATTTGTGGAGGTGGCGAGTGGTCCCCATTTTTGTTGTTGCCGCTGAGACAAAAAGTCTGTAAATTAGACCTTTTTGCTGTTGTCGCTGCTGTGACAAAAAGTCCATAAGACGAACCCTTTTTCGTTGTCGCTACTCTGACAAAGTCTGAAATAAAGTAATAAAAATAAAACGTGGAAATTCAAAAGTTTTTATTCACTGCTAGGCCAGGTATCTTAACTCAGGAGATTCTCATTATTTCTAATCGGCAATTTTCTCGTTAATAAACGTAACCAAGACTATGGAAAGCTACATCCGGTTAGTAGAATTAATCGCAGAGTTTGAGACAGATTACAGCATTATTACGGAAAGCGACCATAGCAAACACACTCTTGCGATACAGCAGGAAGAGTTGTGGTCCTTGTGGAAGAAGGTAAAGTCTGCGTTTGATTCGCTACAGGGGTCTGATGAGGTGTCAGGGGATGACGTTATGGCGATAAGAAAGAAGCAAAAAACAGCCTACGCAATCTACATGCGATGCTTAGCGTCTATATCTGCTGAGGCTGAAAAATACAAGAAAGAGGACAAGAACGTCAACCCTGAGCAAGAACCTAATGGGCATAAAATTCGCCTCCCTGCTTGCGAAACGGAAGTTTATAAAGGGGATTATCTGTCTTGGCCAACATTTCGTGACCTGTTCACGGCAATTTATATAAACAATTCTAGCTTGAAAGGGGTGGAAAAGTTATTCCATCTCAACAACAAAACGCAGGGCGAAGTAAAAGATATCGTTAAAAAATTCCCTCTCACAAATGAAGGTTTCGAGATGGCCTGGAAAAACTTGTGTGCGAGATACGAGAACAAATGTATCTTAGTAAACACACAACTACAAATTTTATTTCACTTAAAAAAGGTAGAAAGTGAGTGCGGCAGTTCAACCAAGAAGCTGCAAAATGATATAAATAATTGTATTTCGTCCCTCAAATGCCATAAAATTGGCACATCCAATTGGGATGCAATCCTGGCTTATCTCTGCTCAACCAAGTTACCAGAGAGCACGTTGGCTCTTTGGGAGCATATTATAGACCATAAAATGGATATATCCAAGTGGGAGGATATGGATAAATTCCTGTCTAATCGGTTTCAGACACTTGAAACAGTGTCTCGTTTTACAGGTCATGTCACTTCGCAAGTGCAAAAACCAAATGCGTCGCGACAATCGACAGAACCACCTACGAAAAGACTTGGTGCCTTTCAAACAAAAGAATCCAAGCAAACACTAAAATCAATTTGTAAAATGTGCAAATCCCCTGAGCACAGATTACGAAACTGTTCTTGCTTTTCCGAGTTAACCCCTCCAGAAAGGATTAAATTTATAAAATCCATAAATGGTTGCCTAAATTGTCTATCCCCAGGCCACACAGTAACCAGATGCACCAGCTCCTACAACTGAAATACGTGCCACTCTCGTCACCATACGCCCCTGCATGCGGATGCATTACAGAAAAGCACCACTTACAACCCGTCCCAAAATTCCTACGATAATAGCCCCTCTAGAGAACAAGAATGTGACATCCTGTCATACGAATTCCAGCACAGGTGTGCTATTAGGAACTGTTCGAGTACACATTTACAATAATGGTACCGACTTCTCCGCGCGGGCATTAATTGATTCAGGGTCTGAATGTTCCTTTATAACTGAAAGACTGAAACGCAGAATCAATATACCGGCAAGGAAAATGCATGCCCAAGTGTCAGGCATCACCAATGCAGTATCTGCTCAAGTTAGAGAGGCATCCACCATCGAATTACGTTCACTAGTGGATCCATGCTTCAGCTTGACTACTCCAGTTCTGATTCTGGCCAAACTTTTTGGGAATCTGCCATTCTGCCATATCAACACCATGACTATGCAGGCATTCCCAGACTTGGTTCTGGCAGACAATAGATTCTACGTCAACGAAGATGTAGACCTCATACTTGGTGGAGACATATATCCCCAAATTATAATGAGCGGTCTGAAAAAGAATGTACTTAATACACTTTTGGCCCAAGAGACAGTGTTCGGTTGGATACTAACCGGTCGAATTGAAGTACCGGATCCAACGAAGAGCATCGTGTCATTTTACAATGAGGTTGCATTGGAGAACCAATTAAAAGCTTTCTGGGAGATTGAAAATGTCCCCAAAAATAAAATGCTGAATGAAGAAGAAAGGTATTGTGAACAATTATTTAAAGGCACAACAAAACGTGATGAAAGTGGAAGATATATAGTTTCACTGCCATTCAGGCAGGACTACCCTGCGAATATTAAATTAGGACCGTCCCTAAAGCGCGCATGTTCACAATTCTTCAGAAATGAGGGGCAATTACTGAAAAATCAAGAGTTAGGGAAAGAGTATGTTCGGGTGTTGTCAGAATACGAAACTTGGACATATGAGAAAAATCAAGAATAATGTACCATCCGACGATACGGATAATTATTTCCTGTCCCACCACGCCGTTGTAAAGGCGGAAAGTACCACTACCAAGGTGCGCGTCGTCTTCAACGCGTCAAGTCCGACGGCGAATGGCATTAGTCTAAACGACATACTCCACCCAGGCCCAGTACTCCAAGCAGACTTGCCCATTTTAATTCTACTTAGGAGACTGTACCGCTTTGTCTTTAATAGTGACATAGAAAAGATGTATAGGTAAATTTGGGTGACCGATAATCACGCCAAATTTCAAATAACTGTCCATCGAACTTCCCCCAACGAACCCATCAGTCTGTACGAACTAAAGACTGTCACATTTGGTGTAAACTGCGCCCCCTACCTCGCGATACGGTCACTTCTACAATTGGTTGATGGTGTAGAAATTACCCACCCAATAGCATCGGGTATATTACGCGAAAGTATGTATGTCGACGACGATTTATCTGGAGGACATACAATAGCGTCAGCTATCAGAGCAAGAACGAGATTCGCGAAGCATTACACTCAGCTGGCTTTCCATTGCGCAAGTGGACATCAAATTGTGAGGAAATCCTTCAGGACATCCCCAAAACGGATCTGTTCAGCGAGGACTTCCTAGCGTTTGAAGGGGCTAGCTTGGTGAAGGCACTCGGAATGCGATGGAACGCGCACTCAGACATGTTTTACTTTACAGCAGGAGCTTTAGAGAATGGCGAGGACATCTCCAAACGCGCAATCCTATCCGCTATAGCCAAACTTTTCGACCCTTTAGGCTGGCTTGCACCATTGGTCATAGTAGGAAAAATACTAATGCAGAATATCTGGTTAGAGGGCACCGGGTGGGTCGAACCTGTCTCCCCAACTACCTTAGAACGGTGGGAAAATTTCACCCAACACTATAGCGAAATAGATAACATTAGGATACCGCGGTGGGTAGATTTTTCACCGGAAGACGACATAGAAATCCACGGCTTCTGTGCCGCTTCCGAGAAAGCATATGCAGCAACGGTATACATGCGCGTGAAAAGAGACGCTCAGGTTTTCATAAACTTACTTTTAGCAAAAACCAGAGTAGCTCCAGTGAAAACCATATCGCTACCACGTTTAGAACTCTGCGGCGCCATGCTGCTCGCAGAAGCCATGGAATCAATATTTCGAAACATTCATTTGGGACCAGCAAAAGTTCACCTCTGGACAGATTCAACCATCGAACTCGCATGGATAAGAAAGCCGCCCTGTTCCTGATCAACCTTCGTCGCACACCGAATCACTAAGATCATCGATATGGTCGGTAGCAAAGACTGGCTTCACGTGGACTCGGAATCTAATTCAGTGGATCTAGGAAGCAGAGGACTACTTTCATCAGATTTGGTCAACAATTCGTTGTGGTGGCAGAGACCTTCTTGGCTGCAAGAAGACAATTCCCACTGGCCAGCACAAGACACCGAATACCACACGTCCGTTGAGGAGAAGAGGGTACAGACATATACCACGACAAGGGTAGATCAAATAGATATTCTCGACCGATTCTCAAATTTACCCAGGGCTTTGAAGGTTCTATCCTATGTTAGGAGATTCTATAAAAGAACTCACCCAAGAACAAAAGCCTCGTTCCACGAAAATTCGTGCATAATCTCAGCCGATGAAATTAAGCCAATGACTCAGGCGTTAATCAAAGTATGTCAAAAACGATTCTACGGTACAGAGTACGTAAAATTGAAAAATGGGGAACCCATTGATCGAAAGAATGAAATATGTCACTCAACCCATACCTCGACAAAGATGATATTATTAGAACAGGGGGGCGTCTAGGGGCTTCAAAAGACTTGTCTTATAACGAGCGTCATCCCGTCGTCTTGCCTTACAATTGTAGGCTGATTCGCCTTAAAGTCATGATGACCCACCATGATTCCCTTCATGGCGAGAACCAGCTCATGCTCCGTCTCATCCGAACCCAATACTGGATACCGAATGTCAAGACCTTGATCAGAGCCATCATCCACAATTGCAAAACCTGCATTATTCACAGAAAGCAGACGCAGTCCCAACTTATGGGTACCCTTCCCTGCGAACGGACTACTTTTACCCGCGCGTTCACCAATACCGGGGTAGACTTTGCGGGCCTTTCGACATCAAAAGCTATCGCGGTAGGGGATGTCGACTGCCAAAAAGGCTACGTATGCCTTTTTGTCTCTTTCTCCACTAAGGCGATCCACTTAGAAGCCACTAGTGACCTTAGTACCCCATGCTTTCTCGCAGCCTTTGCGCGTTTTATCGCGAGAAGAGGATGTCCGAAAACCATCTACTCCGACAATGGTACAAACTTTGTCGGAGCGTCAAGATCTTTAGATCCGAATTTAAAGCCTTCCTGGCAGAAAGCCGGGACAAAACAGTTTCAAAGTACAGCCATCAAGCATTAAGCTGGCATTTTATTCCCGCCGCTGCTCCAAATATGGGCGGCTTGTGGGAGGCGGGAGTGAAGAGCTTCAAAAGCCACTTCAAAAAGATCGCGTCTCCCTATAAGTACACCATGGAGAAGTTCCAAACCCTTTTGTGCAGGATTGAGGCGTGCCTCAACTCGCGCCCACTCAGTCCAGGGTCGAATGACCCAACAGATCTGGAACCACTAACCCCAGGACATTTCCTAACGGGCAGCCACCTACTGGCTCCGCCAGAACCAGATGCTAGTGAGAGCTCTGCCTCGATGATCAATTGGTGGCAGAAACTCAAAGCCCTCCATCATACTTTCTGCAAGCGATGGAAGGTGGAATATCTCTCCGAACTTCAAAAACGAGTGAAGTGGAAGCATCCCAAACAAAACATACAAGTGGGAGATCTCGCAGTCCTCAAAGAGGACAACTTATCTCCCAACGAATGGAGGTTAGGTCGAGTCGTCCACGTTCACCCTGGCGAAGATAACCGAGTTCGCGTAGTCGACCTCATAACAGAGAAGGGTCAAGTCAGACGACCTGTGGTCAATCTGATCCTTCTTCCAACGGAGGAGATGGATTGCGAGAAGGCCAAGAGCTCCTCGTATCAATCCCTCCGTTCCTCTCCCTCCTTTCCGAACTCCACCTCCCTATCGATAATCTACCAAAAACCCAGCTCTCGTTCACCCGTAACGAGGTCAACCAAAAACCTACCGCAGATCCGATATCTGCCAAAGAGTATAAAGGCCCGCGGCCTATTTTATTTCCAATTTTTAAGAAGCAACCCCAACTCACTCGTTATCCCAGAACGAGGACACCAGAAAAGCCTACCGCAGAAGGGCGAACCGATTTGCCATAGAATCTAGTTATATTTTTTAAATTTCCAACGAAACAACCCACAGTCACTCGCTCACCCCAAGCGAGGATCACAGAACCAACGCGGGAGGCCAACAGAATTTACCAAAATTCGTCTGAACACCTAAAATCTTGAACTCACTATTAACCACCCAAAAATTTCATTAAAGGAAAAAAAGGGGTTCACAGAAATAAATAGTTCAAAACATTCGAATTTTTTCACGAAAAAGTTTACAAATAAATTAACTTGTCCTTTGCCTAAATAACGAACATTTGTTAACAGCACCAAAAGGTATTACGTTTTTTCAAAACATTGTGCCCCAGGCAAAAATTTTTGATGTTTTTTTTTAATATTTTTGTAATAAAATTTGGTGATTTACTGGTACCTTTATTTTCTACTTGCAAATACAAATTTTATTTCTTCCAACTGGAAACATTATTTGTTAATAATAGGTCTGTTTAACGAACACAAAAATAAGGGCAGAGCGGAGTAGAGCAGCGACCAAAAGCAAAATAGAGGAATCTGGTGTAACGATCACGATTTTGCTCCGATGTGCACTAAATTACGAAGACACTGCCTCAGCAATTTTTTGAGTTCTCAAATTTCCTATTTGCGTTCGTTTTGTACAATTATTTCTGTTTTGAATTTAAGAAATTCCAACTTACTTTTGACAACAAAAATTTGTTTTCTTTGCTGTAACAAAAGCTGGCGCAGAGGTTTGTGATCTGGATTGCTCCAGTTCAATTTTGGGCGGACTCATAAAACAAGACAATTTGTCACTAAACACAATTACAAATAATTTTAAATGCCTACTCAAGTACCGTGAACGAAAATCATAACCATGTAAACCACACATCAGAATTGAATGTGTAGCGATGAAAGTTCTTATACGTATGGTTTTTTAATAATTCTTACCAACAGTATTTAAAATTGTTCAGTTTAGCAACTTTTGCCATGCATTCCCAATTAGGCGTTCTTTTTGATCTTCATCTTTCCCATATCCCGATTCTCGTGACTTTTGGTCAGAGCTATTAATCTGTTTTGTTGGTGTGTTATCTTCAATGGATCGCAATAAATTAATGATTTATATACTTTGAGTCAACTGAACAAAGCGTTCTAATTATCTGTATAAATAATTGAAAACACACTTACCTTTATGCAAGTTTCTTAAGCGTTCTTTAGCTAAGGGTAACCGCCAATCAGGCTTAACACGCGCTGTAAATGAATTACCAAATTCGTATGCCCACGATCTATGGATGCTTTGTTTACAATGAGCGCATCTTCAATGTCATAACCAGAATAACTCATTACAGCAACAGTTGCATTTTGGCCAGCAGGCAACTTGTCGAACCCAGTGAGCTCAATGGTATTTGACTTGACCATAGGAGCTTGTGGGTAAACTAATTTGTACATAAGCGTACCAATCCTATTCTTTTGATTATAACCGATTACCGCCATCGCTTGTTTACCCATAGCACTTTGATAGGTGTTACGATATATTCTACTACCCCCAAGGAGGCCCCGACGTATGCCACTATGTAGGCCCCGGCGTATGGCACGTTTAAGCTCTTCAATATGACGCTGTTCTACAGTTGGTTTACCATTACTTACAATTATATAAGGGCGACGGAGGCGCCCACCGTCTGTGTGCATGTACACACAACGCTGAGTATGAGAAGTGTGTATGGAAACAAATGGGCCAATTCTGCCTTTGCGGTGCATCATACGAAAAACTTGTACGCGTCGATTATAATTTATTGTTAGTCCTAGTATATTACCATTAATAAAAACAAGAAAAACTTTCGCGTTATTTATAACATCACCACCAATCAAACGTATATCTGGTCCTTCGAGCCAGGGGAAAAGGACGAGGTGTATACGTCGATCATCATTAGAACATTATCCATTTTAAAATACGCTGCTTCGCATGCCTTCTGATCTTCAAATTCAAGAAATGCATATTGCAAGGAGTCTCCCGTTTTTCTATCTCGTATAATTTCGCAATTCTTTACTTTACCAAAACAACTAAATATGATTTCTAAATCATCATCCGTTGTGACTGGATTCAATTTACAAACGAATAATACATTTTCTGTGGTGCCATTTCAGCATCGGGTAAATCTCCAACAATTTCAAGTATTGTAGCACGTGCCTTTGCTTCACGTTCGGCAAGCATTTCCTGTAAATCTTGCGCTGTCTTACCATCCGTATCATCAATATCTTCATTGTCTTCAATACGACCATTTTGTATCCGTTGAGGTGTGGGTGATGGTGAGCGACTTGGCAAGTTCAAATTGCGTGGATCTGGAAACGGATCTTCCAATACAATGGTATGCGTTATGCGAATATCTTGATAAGGGCGAAAGTTTTCATCTACAATAGCTTCGTTTAACTTTCGTACCGTGTTATGGCCTTCTACAACTTCTCCAATAACACAATGCGCACCATCTAATGACGTTAAGTTTGGCGCTAATGAAAAAAAAAAAAAAAAATTGCGATCCTACTAAATTTTTTCCAGCCTAGACCAATGATAACAGCCCAGCAGAGGCGTGATAAATTTTCGGCATAGTTTCGCCTTCGAAGAAACGTTTTGATACGCCATCCAGTTCACCATGAATGGAACTGCCACCTGCCTGTTTGTGCAATGAACACGCGCTCAATTGTGTGGAAAAGATTAAAGTTGTAGTACTTAATTTTGCATAGTTTAATAAAATTGAGGCACGAAATTGGTCGTTCATCAACAAATAGGTCAACAGTAATGTCGCCTATTATGGTTTCTATTACAACAGACATTTTCTTAGCATTTAAGCCCGAAATTTTTAATTTAGCAAGGATCGTATAGCATGCGTACAAAATCGAAGTCTTTGTCAACTTTGTTACTAAATTAAATTAGTGAGGTGAAGGCACTGGCAAAAGGTGATGTGGATTCTTCCATTAATGCCACAACGAATACCATTGAGACGCAGGATACTGTCTGCATTGGTTTGTATAACGAATTCAATACAAAAAGTTTGTAGTTGTTTTTGCTGGTGGACTTACGCCCCATGCCAGGATGTTCCGCACCAAAACCTGCAAAGAGAAAATACATTAATATAAATGAATAAATGGGCATCGAAAAAGTGTGACAACTGACAGCGCGGCCGACGCCGCAGTTGGAGCACCTCTTTAGCGATGCCGGTATCTCTAACAAAGAACGAAATCCAACAACCAAACCAATATGCTCCATGCCCATTCTCCACCTGAAAAATAAAATAAATTAATAATGAGAAAAAATACAAGAAAATTGATTTATAACAATAGATTGACGTTGACAATCTTCCGCCTAACTTGGACTATAACTGCAAATCTACTTTCAGTTTTGGTTCTCTTAGCCTCTTTTCTAAAGATGTTATTACTGGCATTAATAAACTTAAACCATCTGCGAAAACGGACTCTGATGGACTTTCAGTTCTACTATTCAAGAATTGTCCTGCTTTAGTTGTGCTTTTAAAACTAATTTTCAATTTGTCATTGTCAACTGGAGTTTTCGTTGATTATTGGAAATTTACTTCTATTAGTCCTATTCTTAAAGGAGGCTGTAAGAATGATGTCTGTAATTATAGACCCATTTCAAAGCTTTCTACGGTTGCGCAGCTTTTTGAAACTATCGTTAAGGATAAAATGTACTTTGTATGTAAGAGTCTGATTTCGCCAAACCAGCGGGGCTTTGTCTCAAACCGATCTACGGTGCCGAATCTTGCAGTATTCAGTGAGTATTGTATTGCATCTTTCTCTTCGGGACTTCAAGTAGACTGCGTTTACACTGATTTCTCAAAAGCTTTCGATAAAGTTTCACATTCCTTATTGATCTATAAGCTTCCTTGTTTAGGATTTCATTCGGTTTTTTGAAATGGATCCAGTCTTATTTATGTAACAGAAATTGTGTGGTAACAGTTGATGGCACTTCTTCTGAACCATTCTTCGCCTGTTGTGGGGTTCCTCAAGGAAGTATACTAGGCCCATTACTGTTTGTTTTGTTTATTAATGGTATAAGCAGCTGCTTCAATTTTGCTGAGTTCTTACTCTATGCCGATGATTTAAAGGTATTTTCGAAAATTGCAAAACCGGATGATGCTGTTAAGCTTCAGAAAGACGTTGATAGCTTAGAAGTATGGTGCTTTAATTCTCGTCTTTTTTTAAATATCAAAAAGTGTTTTAGAGTCACTTATGCGAAAACTCGTAATATCTTGCTGACATCTTATCACATTTCCTATTCACTATTACAAAATTTGGATGAAATTAAAGATCTTGGTGTAACTTTTTCTAGTAACTTCTCTTTCAATAGACATATTAGTCACATTATTTCGAAAGCTTATTCGATATTTGGATTTTTTAGGCGCAATAGTTAAAATTTTTGTAACCCTTATACTCTCAAGCTGTTGTACACGGCGTTTGTTCGTTCTAAATTGGAATACGCTGCTTTTATATGGAGGCAAAGTCACAAAAACTACGTTAACAGGATTGAACGGGTCCAAAAAGTTTTTCTCAAATATGCTTTACACTCTTTGAATTTCGATGAACCAATTCCATCTTATGAATCTCGCCTGCTTTTGATAAATTTAAAAACTTTGAAAGCCAGACGAACGGTTCTCTCGCTTTCTTTTGTTCATAATATTACCAGTGGCGACATTGTCTGCTCTTTTCTTTCAGAGAAATTTAATTTTAACATACCTCAGCGTAATCTTCGTGGCTTTCTACCTTTTTATGGCGTTAATTGTAGAACTGATTATTCACGTAATGCTCCTCTTGTGCGAGCCCTGATTGAATTTAATTTAATCTCGAGTTCTATCCAACTAGATTTTTCATTTTCGAAAAGTGTTTTTTCTTAGATTCTAAATACTGTATTTTAGGTTTTTAGTCTTAGTTTTTATTTTTATCGTTAATTTTTATTAGTCTGTAAGAATCTTTTGTTCATAGACTAACTAAATAAATAAATAAAAGAAAATATTACAATTTACTTACCATGTTTGCCATTGATCGCCATCATTCTCCAACCACGCGTAAAAATGAAAAGAATGAAGCAATCTACCGTTTTTTTTTTTTGCCTTTGCGGCTGGTACGCTTATACCAGTGCGCGGAATTTAAATAATGAAAATGTTGGTAGTGGTAGATTTTTCCAATGTGCCAAAAATACTGCCATAAAACCACCGACAAGTTATCTTTCTTTTAAACTTTATTTTCGTTCAGAATTGTGCACACAAACCGATGAAAGTAGCGCAATCATACATTTATTTTGCGACTATGCATATGTATATTATATATATTATGGTCTGTAAATTCCTTTGAAGCAAACTACTTTATTATTAATTCTTTTTATTTTTCTTATTATTTATTTCTTTCCTTTCCGGGACGAGGAGTTACAAATAAAATTTGGCAATGAAAATAATTACAGATATTCAAATCAGCTTATCATAACCAGAAGAAACATCTTTTTGAAAACAAAGAACTTAAGATTCCTTTGTTAAAATTGAGTTTTTTCTTCAAACAGCACAGAAATGCTCGCAAAATTGGGTAGTTGGGTTGGTGCCACCTTGGAATTTTATTTGGGTGTGCTCGAAAAATCAATACATTTACCTTATGGTAGCAGTATTTAGTAGGAGTAGGAAATTAAAACGGGTCAAAAAATTTATCCACCTTTCAATAAAGTGCTAAGGTCCGAGCACTGGACGTTGGTATACGTATACCAACGTATGTACATATATATGATTATTTTAAATGTAAATGATTCTAGTGATGCATAAAAAGAAGCAAACGGGTACCCAAAAACCCGTTTCCGAAAAATCAGTACCGGAGCAAAATACCCTTCGGGAACCGTGCCATTTGATAAAGGCCATCAATTTAACAGGACTACAAGCCTACCTGGGGGAAGGTTGAATAAATAATAGAAGGGAAATACAAAAAAAAAAAAAATTATACATTCTACAAATTTTTCTCCTCTTCCAAAACGAATATTTTTTATTTTTTTTTATATAGCATTAAATTTTGCTGTCCAAACATTTTTTTTTGCAGCGGGCAGGAAAGTTGTTGGTTTTTAGCACCAACAACACAAATAACAACGACGCAAAAACACCCACATAACACACTGTCTACCCGTTATCAGTACCAAAATGTGAGTACCGAATAATGGATATGCTCATTTTTTTCAAGCACTGGTATGCCTGACTAGCTAAAACGCTACCGAGTGACACAAAATAAACAAAATAAGGCACTAAAGACCCAGGCACATAACGTGCGTGGAAAGAGGCCATGCACAAAATGTGCACCAAATATGAATATTTTTTTTTTATGCAGCGACATATGTTTTTCCCCCTATTCACGCGCTAATTAAATTTCCAAAATCTCGATAATCAAATTAGGGCCTACTCGTCACCGAACGCGTGAGACAGTCATTATAAGTAAACGAGTTCCCTTTTATTTTCTTTCACACTCTCTGCACGGAATGACTCGCTACGCATCGTTGCGCAAAAGAACCGAACGCGAGGCCGCTCGTTACCCGGATCCGTGCCATCTATGCAGCGCGCAGCATCCGATCAGGTCGTGTCCTATATATCGCGCAAAGCATCCGCTACAACGGCTCCGCGAGATTATTAAGGTCATCTACTGCCAAATTGTTTGTCGATGGTACATCGTGCCAGGAACTACACGAGTGAGGGCAGGTGCCGCAGATATGGTGGCAACCATCATACCACGCTGCACTTTTCGATGGAGGACTTGTCATCCGAGCCAGAGCCGCCCAAGAGCTGGATCCACTTGGTTATTGAAGAGGAGGAAGAAGGGTACGAAAGGATGCCCACGATGCAACAGGTGGACGACGAGACCATGAATGAGGCGCTGTCTCTCCAGGCGTCCGAGTCGGCCTTTGCAGAGGAACCACCAGCACGATCCAGGAGTGAAGCGGGCTCCCATATAGTCCGGCTCGACACAAGGGAATCGGACCCACGGCGTTCCGAGTTCTACTCGCGCATGAAAAACGAGAGAAAAGTTGAGCGGAACAACGGCCTTTCCACCTACCCTCGCAACGCCGCCCACAAATACACCGAGAAAAGCGCGAGCGTAGACTGGCCTTCGGCCGCGCCAGCTACGCGCTCTACGAAATTTTAAGATGAAAACCGAGACGGTAGACTGGCCACTCGGCCGCGCCAGCTACCTCAACATAGTTCCTTCAGGAACGGGATCCGTCCGGCTGACACTACAGCCGGCCCAACATTTCGGCCAATGGCTGCTCTGGCGCCCACTGCGGTCGTGAAGGTGGAAGCCGGGGGGCGTTTGCACCTCATTCGTGCACTCGTTGATGCATGTTCCCACCGCACAACGATCGACCGCAGGCTGGTGCGAGAGTTAGCACTACCGGCGACCAATGCCGCCATCGAAACCGGCTGTTTTATTAGATTCCGGGGCAAGCATGGACAGACGAAGATGGTGACGACTCACGCAGTCTGCGTCCACGATTTTAAGTGCGTCAGTCCAACGTATAACGTCGACCCCAGCGTCGCGGCTCCATATGAGCATATTCGTCTGGCAGATCCCCAATTCTATGCTTCAACGCCCATCGGCCTCGTTCTCGGCGGCGACGTGTACGCTGACATTATAACGCCGGGCACGTTACCACCATCCTTTGGCCCTCTGCTGGCTCAAAGCACTATCTTCGGGTGGGTGCTCTCGGGGACCCATCCGATCTAGTAACCTTAAACGGTACTTAGGTTAAGTTTATTTATATAAATAATATCTTTCCTTTTTTTCGAAATAAAATGGAGTATTTCTATAAACGGCAAGAAATATAAACACGTATATCTTCTTGTTTCTTTTTCTCAGTCCCTAGCTCTAGGCGGACACGGCTCGTCAAATTTTAACCACGAAGAGAAAAAGTGGCGAATGACCGAGGCATCAGCAACCAAGCTCGCACATTATGCAAACCATATTGCATACCGCCAAGCCCGCGGACTGGCCAGCGTTAGGTTAAGTTAGATATAGTTATTTATAAGTACTTTATTTTCTTTCTCTTCTTCACGGTCGGTGATCCTTGGAGGACTGTAAGGTTGCGTACCGCAAGGGGGGCGGCATGTTTAGGCCCAACGCCTAACTTTTACTTGATTGACTGCGCCCTTCCCTAACGTTTTAATGATACTTCCAGCCACCCACATTCACGCCGCATTTGTGTGCATGCATGCACATGCATCCGTTTCATACACATGTATGTGTGTGTGTGTGCAGGTTGTCAGCACCCATGCACGTATATGTGGGGGCGGTTGTGTGTGTGGCCTCTCCCCCCTTAACATCAGAGGACTTTTTCGCGGCTTAGTGGTTGTCATCAGCGGTACAACCGGGCTCTTTTCTCGATTGACCGCCAAGCAGTTCACGTCGCCCAGGATCGTCACCGCCAGCATTTGAACGTAAAGGTAAATTTACATCATAACCACTGTACATTTTCTTTTCTCTTGAATTAAATCATATATTATAACGAGGAAAAAATCCTCCTGTATTCTTATTTATTTCTTTTTGAGTGAACCATCCACTCCGAGATCGACCCGGTTTCAGACGCACCCAGGCCGAACAGTTACGCTTAAATTTGAATTTTCCAAACAACATAATATTTTGAAATAATTTTTATTTTTTTTTAACAACAAAACATTGAATTTAATAAAAAAAAATTCAATTTAATTAATCATTTTCCTTTTCAATGTTCTACTTAGCTTTCTTCACTTATCCTTTGTCTCCGTACTACTTCTCTCATTTCGCTTGGCGGCAAAATTTGTATGCTGTGTTCTCTCTCGTAAAATTTATTTTCCTCTCTCTTCTTTTTATATTTTCCTTGGATTATCTACTTTATTTTCTCACATTAAAATTGCATTCTTATTAATTTTGATTGGTTCTTCTTCATTCTCCTTCTTAATTTTTTACTGATATTCTCCTTTTTTCAAATTACATTCCTTCACATCTATTGGGATTTCATTTCTTTTATCTTGACCGCTGATCGTTTTTCGTCTTGCTGGACTTTTCTGACGACAGACCTCTTACGAACCGCCAGTAAAAAATATATCGCACACCTAAAGTTCATAGGTAGGTACTGTTACCCTGGTCATGCGGCAATGGTCCGCTCGGGTACGCTTGCGTATGCGCGACTGAGCTCGCCGGACTGGGTGGGCATTTGCAGACCACTGAATTTACATTGCGACCGCGGCAACAAATCAGAAAAAACTCGTAACCGCTCTTCTATTGTTTAGGAAACTATAAAGCCATGACCCCTAAGCTAGTACACCACAGTCATGCATCACCCCCCTCTAAAATGTAGTCAATCTTTAATCAGTCCCTCCCCCATTCTAACGCGTTTCCAACCGATTCCTCTGTTCTCCGCCATAAAAATCCAGGTAGTAGCTCGAGTCCATCCACTCAAGATCGGCCTTCACTCTCATGACGCCGCCAACATGTATCCAAGGCCCGTGTTCATCCGCGTTGACACCACCTATCGTCCAATCGTCCGTCTGTCTACTTACCGATTTGATCACCCACATCCCGCCCCATCATCACACACGCCGTTTCGTTCAGGGATCCATTTCTCACATAGAAATGCTTTATTCAAATATGTTTCGCTTCAGTAAAATTAAAATGCCTATTTCCTCGCTCTATACGTAACTTCCTTTAACTTACTATCATACTTCATCCGTATGGCTCATTCGACAAAATTCATTAATATTTTTTATGGAATCTAACTACACTACACACTACACCCCCCCCCCCCCTGGGGGTTCACCATACAAACATTTCAAAAAATCGCCGGTTTTGAACTTTACATGCACTTTACCCACAGGGGGGTTCCAGGGGGTGTGCCACTGTCATCGGTGGGTCGGGCCTCCAAAGAACAAAATTCAAATGCTATTGTGTCCTCGTTATCAAGTTATTTACTTTCGCACTCGGTATGCGATAGAGTGGCGATTGTCGATTGCGGTTCACTTCGCTTGACTTAGCCTGTGCGTATGCATAGCTACACCACGGTAGTGATGGAAAACTATCGATGTCACTATCGATAGTCGGGCACCATCGCTGCCATGTAGAGTTTGGGAAAACCAGCGATAGTTTTTCGACTTTTGTTACCATCCCTAAATTTTTTTAAAACACGAAAAAATGGATAAATTTGTGATTAGAACCAACGAAGTTAAGTTAAATAAATCATACAAATCTTGCGTTTTAATTTTATTTTAACACAATACCATTATTGTAGGAAATGAGTTCCCTGTTACAAATGCCGATTCGGCCGAAGTTGAAGCCACTGACGAAGCTGGCGAAAATGGGAGGATTAAGGGGCTATCTTTGGTAAATATTTATAATTCCTAACGTTTGCATGAAGATGTTAAAAAGTTTATCTTGAAGGTGTGGAAATATTTTATAAAGTCTACCGACAAGAAGTTGGCTAAATGTCTGATATGCCAAAAAGAATATAGGACAAGTGGCAACACGTCCAATTTGCGTGACCATTTGAAGAGAATGCATCCCAACATGGAAATTGATCGTTGTTCAAGCGGCTGCAGTAGCATCCTATCATCAATGCGGTCAATAGAATCGCATTTCAAAAGAGGTGCAGAATATGATCCTACATCATCGCGAAAATAAGAAACTGATAAGGCTTTGGCTAGACTAATTGGAGTTGACTTGCAGCCTTTCAGTATTTTTAATGATGAAGGATTTAGACCCTTTACAAAAATAATAGTTGCGCGGTATGTGTTACCGAGCAAAACCACTTTAAAGAACATACATATACAAAATATGTATGAGCAATGCCGGTCAAAGCTGCGTGATTTCCTCTCAGCTGTTGAGTACCTCGCTATAACAACGGATTGCTGGACTTCGGCCGTAACGGAAAGTTATATCCAGACTTTAGTATGCGAACGGCAGTACTATCAACTATGCCATTACTTGAAGCCACTAATCAAAACGCTGACAACATTGCCAAATCTTTGCATGATATTTTTATTGACTATGATATTTTGGATACATACATTGTTACTGATAATGCTTCTAATATGCCAAAGGCGTGCGAAATTTTGAAAAAGAAGAATCTTCCATGTTTGGCCCACACTTTGAACTTGGTAGTACAAAATAGTCTATTGCAAGACAAGGACAACATACATCTGGATTTACATTGTTACTGATAATGCTTCTAATATGACAAAGGCGTGCGAAATTTTGAAAAAGAAGAATCTTCCATGTTTGGCCCACACTTTGAACTTGGTAGTACAAAATAGTCTATTGCAAGACAAGGACAACATACATCTGGCTCCTCTGCTACAAAAGTGTAAAACGATTGTCACATTCTTTAAAAAAAAGTTCAAGTGCAACTGAACTGTTTAAGAAGGCTCAAAATACCGAGACCCCCCTGAAACTCATACAAGAAGTTGCAACACGCTGGAATAGCTCATACATGATGATCAAACGAATATTGACAAGAATAGATGCCATTTCATCGGTTTTAATGTCAAATAGAAAAGCACCTGAACCGTTTACCGAGGAAGAAATGGTTACGCTAAAGCAAGTAAAATACTCTCCCTTTTTATACATTGACGATTAGGTGTTCCGGAAATGGGCTAACAATATCGCTTATAATTCCTTTGGTCAATGGGCTTTACCGAAATATTTACGAAATGGAAACTAAAATAGGTATATATGTTTTAATTTTTTTTGCCGTTTAAAAAACTAAAAATCGCTATGCTTACCCTAACCGGATAACGTTACCACTTTACGTTTGTGTAAAAGTTTAAAGAAGGGGTTGTAGAACGTCTCTTTCCATACGAGAAGAGAACTGCAACTAAAATTTCAACACTACTGGATCCTCGTTTGAAGAAAAAGGCTTTCATCTCAATCCTGAACGCAAACTCAGCTGCTATGCTTCTTGAATCAGAAATGAACTGTATAACACCTTCAGTGAGCGAACGGCCGATCGAAAATATTTCCCAACCCGGAGGTGATCCACTATTTCAGTTCTTAGAAGATGCAAGGAATGAAGAGGTGACATCCCGAAAAGTAGATAATATAATCATAAAAATACAATATCTTGAAAGACCCAATTTAATTCAGAGTGCGAATATTTTAGATTTTTGGAAGGTATATATTTTCTAAATATTGAGTAAATTTATACATAACATTTTTTTAAGACTTCAGAAGATGATTTTATAACTATGAAGACGGTTTCTTTGAAATATCTCTGTATTCCGGCAACTTCGACAGAATCAGAACGCACATTCAGCAAATGCGGAGTTGTAAGTTCCGAACGGCGAAACAGACTAAAGCCTAAAAATATGGATAAAATAGTTTTTCTCAATAAAAACCATTGGCTTTCTTGAAATACAAATCAAAATAATTGGGGTGTTCACAAGGTATTGTAAAGTATTATATCATTGTATAGTTTAAAACCGCTTTTATCAGCATTGTTGTTTATTGTACATCAACGATACAACACTTTATTACGCATTGTGAACTCCCTAAATAGAAGTTAAGCGTTTATTTAAAAATACATACAGACATATGTATTTACCCTTCTCAAAATAGTTTTTAAAATAAAAACATACATAAAATTAACAATAAGTGTTTATTAGCAATATTAATTCAGAAATCAACTTTATAATTTTTGCTATATTCATACATGAACTTCGCTTGGTCAACTTAAGAAAACTATCGAAACTATCGATAGGTCTGACTATCGATAGTTTTCCAACACTACACCACGGGTTCGGAAGCGGAAGTCCCTAAGGCGCCTTGAGGATGAGCTCCTGAAGTTATCACGCTGATGTCAGTATGTGCACTAAATTCATCTAAACGAACTAAAATCACCACTTTAGCGATACTTTGCACTCACAGATTCGAGCATTTCTTCTTTTTCTTTGAAACTTAAGGCGGTGACACAATGACGTTTTTCATATAGATGCGTTTAACACAAGCTTATGCATTCCAATAACATCGCCACAATCAACCAAGATGTTGCGTTTGTAAATACGAAGGAACTTCAGACTTGGCAATTGAAGTTTATTACGCCTTGCCCATTCACATACAAAATTTCGCGAACCACTGTTATAAACATTCTCCCTATACAACAAAAATACTTGCTAACATATTTTGTGTCGTATTCGATTGTTATATTGCAGATTTTAATTGCGAAAAATGTTAGAAAATCTACCAAGCTGTGGGAAAAACAATTTTACTTGCAAAGTGTTCCAACGCCCTTAGCCAAAGCAAATGTCAAATTCTTCTTCTTATAATTTGCTTGGAACAAAATTTGGGAGATGGCTACTTTTCAATATCAGATGGCGCCAGTGTCGCTAATTCTACCGTTCTCCATAAAAATACATGCAATCTACTCATAATGCATAAGCTTGTGTTAAACTCATCTATATGAAAAACTGCTTATGTGTCGCAGCTATTATAAATAATTGTGATTGAGTGTATGCCAGAAAATTTCATGAGTTTGCTTACATTCTCTGCAAGCGAAACGCTAAAGGCCGTGACACAATGACATTTTTCATAAATATGCGCTTAACACAAGCTTATGCATTCCAATAACATCGCCACAATCAACCAAGATGTTGCATTTGTAAATATGAAAGAACTTCAGACTTGGCAATTGAAGTTTATTTCGCCTTGCCCATTCACATAAAAAATTTCGCAAAGCACTGGCATAAACATTATCCCTCTACAACAAAGATACCTGCCAACATATCTTGTGTCGTATTAATTTGTTATATTACAGTTTTTACTTGCGAAAAATGCTAGAATATTTACCAACCAGTGGGAAATATAATTTCACTTGCAAAGTGTGTCAACACCCTTAACCAAAACAAATGTCACATTCTTCTTCTTATGCTTTGCTTGTAACAATATTTGGGAGATGGCTACTTTTCAATATCAGATGGTGTCGCTCATTCTACCGTTCTCCATAAAAATTCGTGCAATCTACTCATAATGCATAAGCTTGTGTTAAACTCATCTATATGAAAAAGTGCTTATGTGTCGGGGCTTTAAACCAAGTGCTTACATACGTATACTTTGGGTCAACCAGGCTCAAACTAAATCACTCATGCAATTGTCTGCTACACAGCCAATCTTCCTAGCTACTCTGCTTGCTTGCTTCGGGGCTCTCTGCCAGCTCCGATTTCCCGAGCATGCAACTTTACGTTGAGCGCTAGTGCGCCACCAGCTCAAATACTCGTTTTGAGCGAAACTGAGTAGTTCAACCCTCAACCAATTAAGCACATCCAAAAGTATCTAATGCGCTCGCTTTCACGTCTGTATTCTGCGGTGATGGAGCGAATTCAGCAAGATTTGTCCAAATCTTGGCTATCAATGAGAGACTTGCTCGGCTAACAGAATCTACACCAGTGTGTCAGGGGACACTGCTCTTTTTTGCGCGCTTTTCGCGCTATGGTATATATCGTATAATTACTACACATCCACTTCTCACTATAACTAAAATGTTCGCTCATACGCTTCGGTTGTAAAAATTAGCACAGGGTAATGAACGTTTGTTCCTCGCGGCGATTTCACTCGTTGCTACCTGTGCGATGCTGCTCTGGCCTTTTGCCTGTTTCTCTCGCTTGCTGCCGATGTGGATGCTGATGCGGTGGTTCGTTGGGCATGTGTATGCGCTGCTTAAGAGTGGCTGCCATGTTGACGCGTGTGCTTTACCCTTTTTTCTTTTCGCTCAATTTCGTGGCGTAATAACAGGGACATCCAACTGAAATATTGATGAGTTTGTTGCACTGCATCTCTACTCTAATTATAAGTCAACAAGTCAAGAAAATTCTTGGGTCAAAACCTTATGCTGCTTCTGCCGGCGGTTGTCGTTGAAAATGCGGAAATAGGAGCAGCGCAGTATTGGGTGCGATTTTTGAGACAGCGCTCAAAACAGTCAAACAGCGAACGCACTCATATTGCGTTCACCTGCAACAGTCGATTTGCGAACACAATCAAACTGCGTTCGCGAGTAAAGAAACAAATTTGACGGTGATGGAACGTGCTAAAATTTTAAGGTGAGTATAAAGCTCTCGCGTAACAGGGCGAGCTAATCGCCCTCGGATGATCCGATGAGCTCGAGAAACGGGGAACTGCTTCTGTGCCTGCTGGCTTACCAGTACTCGAACCCATGGCCCTGGCTCATACCTTAAGGTCTTTGGCGTGGAAGATTCCAATGAGTATTCTTCCCATGTCCGCCAGTTCGTATAAACACGCGTCGAAGGACAACCGCTGTAAGATATTTGGGGGCTAGTTTAGCACTGAATTCCCTTGCTGCATCACTCTGTCTAAAACTCCTCCGATATACAAGTTGCCCTACTGCAAAAACTTTTAGCGTAGCGCGCGTGATATATACCTTGCGACCCTTCTCATACATGGACCTCAGTTTCTTTTGTATTTTGTCGCGTAACAGTCTAAGCCGAATATCCTTCGGGGCTATCTCCACACTCGAGTCGGTAATTTCTCCCAGCGTGCGTAAAAGCGAATAAGTCTCTCCGTGCTGTACCATGGTCTGCCCGAAAATGAACCGATACGGTTCGGTTTGTATGGCCTCATGCACCGCACTACGTAATGCGAATGCAGCTCGGGACAAGTGTGTGTCCCAAGATTTCTGGTAATTTTCAGCAATAAGCGATGGCTAGTAGTGATCGGTTGATGTTTTCTGAGGCGTTAGCTTGCAGGGAATATACAGCAGTCCTAACATGCTTACCACCATAACTTTTTAGGAAATCACTGAATGCCTCCGACATAAACTGTCGCCCATTGTCCGAATGGATTATCTCGACCACTCCGTAAATATGAGAGATATCTCTTTCCTTATCGGCTTGACGAACAGAAATTTCGAATAATGATCTAACACGACAAATACATAGCTGTTTCTTTCTCGAGATCGGGGATATGGTCCGCCTGGCCAGAAGTATCTCGCTCTCAAGCGGTTCACTGTCTTGGCTATGCCCCAGTGTCCAGCTGATACACTGTTATGCGATCGCTCTAGCAATACCCTCCGTAGACCTTCCGGAACCCATACTTTCCAGGCCGACTCCTCAGACTCGGCACCTGTTCTGAAACCATCTCTTTTAAAAATAACATTCCCCAATATCTTCGCGTCTGGCAGCCGATCCGCGTTGCTTTCAATAGCCTTGAGCAAATTCTGGTAACTCTCCGACCGAAACATAGCATCATCCAACGAAATGTCCGTCTCAAGCCCACTGCCATCGATTTCATCCATACGAACACAGCTTAATACGTCTGGGACTACATTCCTTGCTCCCTTGCGATGGACAATGTCGAAATCGAATGCCTGTAACCTTAATCTCCAACGCGCCAGTCTTCCCGACAGATCCTTCTGCTGCATGAGTCATTTGAGGGTCATGTGGTCCGTAATAATGGTAAATGGCGTGCCGTCGATATAAGGCATGAATTTCTTGACACTAGTCACTGCTGCCAGACACTCCAACTCCGTGATCGTGTAGTTTCTCTGGGCTGCATTCAACTTCTGCGAGATGTATGCTATCGGCCGCTCATCCTCTTCCTCATCTAGCTGAAAGAATACAGCTCCAATGCCCGTTGCAGAAACGTCGAATTGTACGTAAAAACGTTTCGAGAAGTCAGGGTTGAAGTATCTTTGGCGATTTGAGCTTATCGAAGGCCGCGATGGCCTCGGTTCTCATCACAAATTCATTCCTCAATCCGTCAAAGGAGCGGTTTTTGTGGCAAAGTTGCGTATAAATACCATCCGGTGAGGCCCAAGAATCATCTTAACTGTTTAGTAGTCTTTGGTTTCGGGAAGTCCAACATGGCTTGTAGTTTTGACGGGTCCGTTCTCAACTCACCTTGGCCGATTATGAACCCCAATTATTTTAACTCCTTTTGGCAAAACTTAGATTTCAACAGGTTTATCGTAATGTCGGCTTTCGATAAGCATTCCGCCACTTCCCAAAAATGTTGCAGGTGCATCCAAAAATCTGGATAGCACAAAAGAAGGTCGTCAATGTAGACTAACAAGTTCTCTCTCAGCCTCGAGGGAATGACCCAGTCCATCAACCGGCACAGTCGCTGACTGGCATGGCACAGCCCGAACGGCATCATTTTGAAGTGATAAAGCGGCCGCCCGGGGACTGTGAATGCCGTTTTCTCTCGCGCCTGCTTGGCGAGAGGGATTTGCCAAAACGCATCCTTCAAATCAATTCCGGTTATATAAAACGTGTCTTTCAAACGGCTTAAGATACCCTCGACGTGCTGAGTAGGATACGCGTCCTGTTTGGTGCGCTCGTTAAGCTTTCGCATGTCTACATATAGCCTGTTCTTTCCTGGCTTTTGGACCAAAACGATTGGCGAACTCTACGCGCTGTCGCTCTCTTCCATTACTCCGAGCTTTAGCATCCGATCTATTTCCTCATAAGCTAGCTTTTGTTTCACGGGTGACAGCGGGTAATAGCGCTGTTTAACCGGAATGGTCTCGTCATACACCTCTATGACATGCTCCATTAGGCTGGCTTTCCTAGGCTTCCGCTGTCCAATAATCCCATCATGAGTATGTCTCCGACCAGAACTTCAGCGTATGGTCTCCAGTCTCTGTCACTTCTTACTATTGTTGCTGTTATCGCCCGTTTCATGGTTATCCTTTCTTCAACCCTTTCTCGCAGTCTCTTGATCTTCTTTCTTTTCCGTCTGCTACTTTCCGTGCTTTACTCGTCTTCCGCCTTGTTTTCGATTCCAATATCTTTCTGCGAACCTCCCGGTATTGCGTTTTCCTCTCCTGTAGCGTCTTGATCGGCGTCCGTGCCGATGTGGGTTCACGTTCGGAGTTGGCTCTTTTCAGTGTGATTTTGATTATTGTTTGTTGACCCGGTGTTTCCGCTAGGAGAACAGTTTTTCTGTCCGCACTTCTCGCATATCACAAACCTCGCTCCTGCCTTATTGCATTTATAGCATACCAGTCCGTGGAACTGAGAGTCGCAACCATGGTCGACAGCTCTGGGTTTTGTCGTCGTGCCCGATGATTGCCCCTGCCTCAACCGCGGCTCCTTCGCTGACGTCTGTGGACTCGTCGGCGCGTGTTAGGTCTAATACATTGACATCCCTCCTTTTTGTAAATTTCTGATAGTACTCGGGGAAATGTTTTTCGGCGCGCCTGCATTCTGACTTCAGTTAGCTGAGTGTAGTGATGTTGCATCCGAACACTAGATTCCTTATCCTCGGCTTCAGATTCCTACGCACCAAGTTCGCCAGGCACAGCTCCGGCAACTTCATCTTCATAGTCAGCTCCATTCCTCTCACGACCGTATAGAAATCATCGGAGGGCTCTCGTATATCTTGCTTTCTTTCGTTCATGGCCTACAGAATCTCTTCGTCACAATCCGCTTTGCAGAAGTGATCCAGCAGTGCCTCCCTGAGGTTGTCGAAACCATCTCCTTCCTCTCCGGACCTCTCTTCCATATACATCCAGAACCACTCCTGGGCAGCTCCGCTCAACAGCAAGTGAAAGTTAGAATACAGGCCTCCCGGTGAGATTCCGTGTCGCCTCTGTAGGGTTTCCACTCTAAATAAAAATCGTTCAATTGGGATGGACTTAGAACTACCATCGAATTTGAGTCCAAAGTCCCCAATAATTTTAAACTTGTTTTTGTCCTTATCTGAATTGTTGGGTTTTAGTTGAAGAGAAGAAGCACTCTTTCGGCACCCGAATGCGGTTTGGTCAAAGGCTGTTTGTTCCTCTTCTGTTTCATCTTTCTCGTCCTCAGCGGCTGCGGCAGCAGCGTCGATAACCCTTCTCTGTTCCTGTCTGGTTGCCTGCACATGCTTGCGACTACTTTCTACTTTAGAAACACGCTCTCCTAAACCCTTAACGTCTTTTGGCAGCGTTTTCATGGCATCCTGTATAACATCTGGGGTGGCACGATTGACATCCATTTGATATTGTATAAACATCATTTCAAATTTGGCTAGCAATTCTCCCCTTACTTTTTCTATCGCCCTCGCTCCCGGTGAAGTGACATTCCCTATAGAGGTTAATCTCCGTCCCGATCGCGAATCTGCGGCCTCGAGCTCTCCTTCCACCGTGGATATTTGTTCTGCATCCGTGGACTTCGGATAAACTTGCCTGCCCTTTTTACCACCCTTTTTAACCATCGCGATTTGACAACTTCTACTATCTGACTTTATTTGGGTTAATGCGCCAAAATGGCAACCTCTTTCGCTTCGCGGAAGAAGTAAAAGGAAATCTACTGCAATCTTTGGCACCGCAAAAACTGTATCCAATTGTTCGGAGACTAACCTGGAAGTCTCGACCAAGTAACTACCCTAATATCTATTGGTCTCCAGACCAACAATCAAATTTATATACTCAATAATTAGAGTATGGTAATATATAAAAATAAAATAAAAAAAAATATATATATAGTTTTAATATTCGAGCACTTGTATGCGCGTTGAGGATCTTTTCAAAAAAACAAAAGTATCGCTAATGTTCAAAACCAAACTCCGCCTCGCTTGTCAATCGAAGAAGTCTACCAAGTAAAATACGTACCTTACCAATGGTAAAGTTGAGGAAAAATAATGATCTAGTCGCGATATGATTTATTCTTGGAAATGTTTATAATTTAAAGCAATTATTATGTTCAACCTGTGTGTGTTATGCGTTTGGATTGGGGTGACCAATCTTCATATCCGTGTAAAGTCATTGTCTATCTGCCCTTCTATAATATCTTGGACAAACTCTGTTCCCCCTATATGTTCCTCGGAAGCTACCTCATACTCATCTGGCCTTAACCCGCTGGTAGTAGCGGCTTCACTTATGGAACCCCCTTTCATTACAAAGTCTACCTCATGGATATCCATTTCTCCCTCGGATAACCAGTGGCCGACCCGAATATTCCCTATTCCCGAAATCAACCTCATGAAAATCGTCACCTAAAACAAATTATCAGTAGCTGATCCAAATTCATATCAAAGAAATGTTTCATTGTTGACACAGTTAAAGGCTTTTATTATCGCCTAGTAAGATATCAACGACGAACCCCCTTTTAACTATCTACCTCTGTCTGAAATATAACTAACTTATAATACTTGACTGTGGACACAAGCTGTCCAAACAAAAAAAGGTTTTGCTTGGAATTCCCCTGTTTTGAGGGCCCCACGTAGGGCGCCATTTTCTTATTGTTACCTTGGGCATGAATGACATTGCCTTGCGGTCCGCTCGAGTACGCTAGCGTATCCGCGACTGAGCTCGCCGGACTGGGGTGGGGTTTTGCAGACCACTGAATTTGCATTGCGACTGCGGCAACAAATCAGAAACTCGTAACCGCTCTTCTATTGTTTGGGAAAACTATAAAGCCATGACCCCTAAGCTAATGCACCACAGTCATGCATCACCCCCTCGAACATTGTAGTCAATCTTTAATCAGTTCCCCCCCCCCCCCCCCCCACCACCTTCTAACGCGTGTCCAACCGATTCCTTTGTTCTACGCCATCAAAATCCAGATAGTAGCTCGGGTCCATCCTCCCAAGATCGGCCTTCACTCCCATGACGCCGCCAACATGTATCCATGGCCCGTGTTCATCCGCGTTGACATCACCTATCGTCCAATCGTCCGTCTGTCTACTTACCCATTTGATCACCCACATCCCGCCCCATCATCACACACGACCGTTTCGTTTAGAGATCCATTTCTCACATAAAAAATGCTTTATTCAAATATGTTTCGCTTCATTAAAATTACCATACCTATTTCCTCGCTCTATACGTAACTTCCCTTAACTTACTATCATACTTCATCCGTATGGCTCATTCAACAAAATGTATGGAATCTAAAACATATTGGTCAGTGCATTACACAAAAAAACTCGAATGCTCCTTTGTCATCGCTGTATATCCAATTTAGCGACATCTCACTCGCCCACAACCGGCCTTTAATAAACCATATATATACATGTACTTACAAAATAACTGCTTGAAGTTCCTGCGCACCAAGACCAGTTGACAAACAACAAACAAAAAAACAAGTCTAATAAATGAAACGTGTATTAAAGTTGGTGTCTATATATGTATGTATATCTATGTATAACAAAATAAGTCTAATAAATGAACTATGTACGAATGCTGGAATTAATTTTTCATCGTACATTCGATATGAATTTCAATGGGTGATCTACTTGCTTGTTAATGCTTCTATTTATGCCAACGGGTTTGGCAATTATCCAAAGAACAAAATTCAAATGCTATTGTGTCCTCGTTATCAAGTTTTTTACTTTCACACTCGGTATGCGATAGAGTGGCGATTGTCGATTGCGGTTCGCTTCGCTTGACTTAGCCTGTGCGTATTCATACCTACACCACGGGTTCGGAAGCGGAAGTCCCTAAGGCGCCTTGAGGATGAGCTCCTGAAGTTATCATAGTGATGTCAGCATGTTCACTAAATTCATCTAAACGAACTAAAATCAACACTTTAGCGATACTTTGCACTCACAGATTCGAGCATTTCTTCTTTTTCTTTGAAACTTATAAATACTTGTAACTGAGTGTTTGCCAGAAAATTGCATTAGTATGCCTACATTCTCTGCAAGCTAAACGCTAAACCAGTCGCTTACATACGTATACTTTGGGTCAACCAGGCTCAAAGTAAATCATTCATGCAATTATGTGCTACACAGCCAATCTTCCTAGCTACTCTGCTTGCTTGCTTCGGCGCTCTCTGCCAACTCCGATTTCCCGATTATGATACTTTACGTTGAGCGCTAGCGCGCCACCAGCTCAAATACTCGTTTTGAGAAAAAACTGAGTAGTTCAATCCTCAACCAATTAAGCGCATCCAAAAGTATCTAATGCGCTTGCTTTCACGTCTGTATTCTGCGCTGATGGAGCGAATTCAGCAAGATTTCTGCAATGCTCTTGGCTATCAATGAGAGATTTGCTCGGCTAACAGAATCAACAGTGTGTCATGGGACACTGCTCTTCTTTGCGCGCATTTCGCGCTATGGTAAATATCGTATAATAACTATACATCCACTTCTCACTATAACTAAAATGTTCGCCCTTACGCTTCGGTTGTAACAATTAGCGCAGGGTAATGAACGGTTGTTCCTCAAGCGATTTCACTCTTTGCTACCTTTGCGATGCTGCTCTGGCATTTTGCCTGTTTTTCTCGCTTGCCGCTGATGTGGATGCTGATGCCGCAGCTCGTTGGGCATGTGTATGCGCTGTTTAAGGGTGGCTGCCACGTTGACGCGTGTGCTGTCCCCTTTTTTCTTTTCGCTTAATTTCGTGGTGTAATAACAGGGACATCCAACTGAAATATTGATGAGTTTGTTGTACTGCATCTCTACTCTAATTATAAGTCAACAAGTCAAGAACATCCTTGGGTCAAAACCTTATGCTGCTTCTGCCGGCGGTTGTCGTTGAAAATGCGGAAATAGGAGCAGCGCAGTATTGGGTGCGATTTTTGAGACAGCGCTCAAAACAGTCAAACAGCGAATGCACTCATATTGCGTTCACCTGCAACAGTCGATTTGCGAACACAATCAAACTGCGTTCGCGAGTAAAGAAACAAATTTGACGGTGATGGAACGTGCTAAAATTTTAAGGTGAGTATAAAGCTCTCGCGTAACAGGGCGAGCTAATCGCCCTCGGATGATCCGATGAGCTCGAGAAACGGGGATCGTGCTGGCTTACCAGTACTCGAACCCATGGCCCTGGCTCATACCTTAAGGTCCTTGGCGTGGAAGATTCCAATGAGTATTCTTCCCATGTCTGCCAGTTCGTATAAACACGCGTCGAAGGACAACCGCTGTAAGATATTTGGGGGCTAGTTTAGCACTGAATTCCCTTGCTGCATCACTCTGTCTAAAACTCCTCCGATATACAAGTTGCCCTACTGCAAAAACTTTTAGCGTAGCGCGCGTGATATATACCTTGCGACCTTCTCATACGCGGACCTCAGTTTCTTTTGTATTTTGTCGCGTAACAGTCTAAGCCGAATATCCTTCGGGGCTATCTCCACACTCGAGTCGGTAATTTCTCCCAGCGTGCGTAAAAGCGAATAAGTCTCTCCGTGCTGTACCATGGTCTGCCCGAAAATGAACCGATACGGTTCGGTTTGTATGGCCTCATGCACCGCACTACGTAATTCGAATGCAGCTCGGGACAAGTGTGTGTCCCAAGATTTCTGGTAATTTTCAGCAATATAAGACCAGACGATGGCTAGTAGTGATCTGTTGATCCTTTCTGAGGCGTTAGCTTGCAGGGAATAGACAGCAGTCCTAACATGCTTAACGCCATAACCTTTTTGGAAATCACTGCATGCGAGCGACATAAACTGTCGCCCATTGTCCGAATGGCTTATCTCGGGCACTCCGAAAATATGAAAGATATCTCATTCCATGTATCGGATCACCTCCTTTGCCGTAGCATTCCTCATCGGCTTGACGAACAAAAATTTCGAATAATGATCTAACACGACAAATATATAACTATTTCCGTCTCGAGATCGGGGATATGGTCCGCAGAAGTCCACGTAGAGTGTTTGGAAAGGTCTTTTGGTCACCGTTTATTTACCCTTAAGAGGTCTGTTTATCACATTGGTCGCCTAACTGCGCTTACACACGTCACAATTACCCACGAAAGTTCTGACCAAAGCAACTATGCCTGGCCAGAAGTATCTCGCTCTCAAGCGGTTCACTGCCTTGGCTATGCCCCAGTGTCCAGCCGATGCACTGTGATGCGATCGCTCTAGCAATACCCTTCGTAGAACTTTCGGCACCCATATTTTCCAGGCCGACTCCTCTACCTCGGCTGCATTCAACTTCTGCGAGATGTATTCCATCGGCCGCTCATTCTCTTCCTCATCTAGCTGAAAGAATACAGCTCCAATGCCCGTTGCAGAAACGTCGAATTGTACGTAAAACCATTTCGAGAAGTCAGGGTTGATGAGTATCTTTGGCGATGTCAATTCATTTTTGAGCTGTTCGAAGGCCGCGATTGCCCCGGTTGTCATCACAAATTCATTCCTCAATCCGTCAAACGCGCGGTTTTTGTGGCAAAGTTCCGTATAAATACCATCCGGTGAGGCCCATCTTAACTGTTTAGTAGTCTTTGGTATCGGGAAGTCCATCATGACTTGTAGTTTTGACGGGTCCTTTCTCAGCTCACCTTGGCCGATTATGAACCCCAAGTATTTGATCTCCTTTTGGCAAAACTTAGATTTCAACAGGTTTATCGTTAGTCCGACTTTCGATAAGCATTCCGCCACTTCGGAAAGATGTTGCAGGTGCGTTCCAAAATCTGGATAGCACAGAAGAAGATCGTCAATGTAGACGAACACGTTACACGGCCCGAACGGCATCACTTTGAAGTGACTCTAATAATTTTAAACTTGTATTTGTCCTTATCTGAATTGTTGGGTTTTAGTTGAAGGGAAGAAGCACCCTTTCGGCACCCGAATGCGGTTTGGTCAAAGGCTGTTTGTTCCTCCTCTGTTTCATCTTTCTCGTCCTCCGCGGCTGCGGCAGCAGCGTCGATAACCCTTCTCTGTTCCTGCGCGGTTGCCTGCACATGCTTGCGACTACTTTCTACTTTAGAAATACGCTCTCCGAAACCCTTAACGTCTTTTGGCACCGTGTTCATGGCATCCTGTATCACATCTGTTGTGGCACGATTGACATCCATTTGACATTGTATAAACATCATTTCAAATTTGGCTAGCAATTCTCCCCTTACTTTTTCTATCGCGCTCACTCCCGTTGAAGTGACATTCCCTAAAAAGGTTAATCTCCGTCCCGATCGCGAATCTGCGGCCTCGAGCTCTCCTTCCACCGTGGATATTTGTTCTGCATCCGTGGACTTCGGAAAAGCTTTCCTGCCTTTTACCTCCCTTTTTAGCCATCGCGATTTGACAACTTCTACTAACTGACCTTATTTGGGTTAATGCGCCAAAATGGCAACCTCTTTCGCTTCGCGGAAGAAGTAAAAGGAAATCTACTGCAATCTGTGGCACCGAAAAAAAAACTGTATCCAATGGTTCGAAGACTAACCTGCAAGTCTCCACCAAGCAACTATCCTAGTGTCTATTGGTCTCCAGACCAACAGTCAAATTGATAAATCCAATAATTAGAGTATAGTAATATATGAAAATAAAATTTAAAAAAATATATATATAGTTTTAATACTCGAGCACTTGTATGCGCGTTGATGTTCTTTTCAACAAAACAAAAGTATCGCTAATGTTCAAAACCAAACTCCGCCTCGCTTGTCAATCGAAGAAGTCTACCAAGTAAAATGCGTACCTTACCAATGGTAAAGTTGAGGAAAAATAATGATCTAGTCGCGATATGATTTATTCTTGGAAACGTTTATAATTTAAAGCAATTATTATGTTCAACCTGTGTGTGTGATGCGTTGGGATTGGGGTGACCAATCTTCCTATCCGTCTAAAGTCATTGTCTATCTGCCCTCCTATAATATCTTCTTTCTATTGTCCGACCGACGGGAGTTGAATCCCCCTCCGTGTTGGACAAACTCTGTTCCCCGTATATGTTACTCGGAAGCTACCTCATACTCATCTGGCCTTAACCCGCTGGTAGTAGCCGCTTCATTTATGGAACCCCCTTCATTACAAAGTCTACCTCATCTATATCCATTTCTCCCTCAGATAACCAGTGGCCGACCCGGATATTCCCTATTCCCGAAATCAACCTCATGAAAATCGTCACCTAAAACAAATCATCAGTAGCTGATCCAAATTCATATCAAAGAAATGTATCATTGTTGACACAGTTAAAGGCTTTTATTATCGCCTATTAAGATATCAACAACCCCCCTTTTAACTATCTACCTCTGTCTGAAATATAACTAACTTATAATACTTGACTGTGGACACAAGCTGTCCAAAAAAAAAAAAAATTTTGCTTGGAATTCCCCCTTTTTTGAGGGCCCCACGTAGGGCGCCATTTTCTTATTGTTACCTTGGGCATGCGGCATGAATGACATTGCCTTGCGGTCCGCTCGGGTACGCTTGCGTATGCGCGACTGAGCTCGCCGGACTGGGGTGGGGTTTTGCAGACCACTGAATTTGCATTGCAACTGCGGCAACAAATCAGAAACTCGTACCCGCTCGTCTATTGTTTAGGAAAACTATAAAGCCATGACCCCTAAGCTAGTGCACCACAGTCATGCATCACCCCCTCGAACATTGTAGTTAATCTTTAATCAGTCCCCCCCCCCTTCTAACGCGTGTCCAACCGATTCATTTGTTCTCCGCCATCAAAATCCAGGTAGTAGCTCGGGTCCATCCTCTCAAGATCGGCCTTCACTCCCATGACGCCGCCAACATGTATCTATGGCCCGTGTTCATCCGCGTTGACACCACCAATCGTCCAACCGTCCGTCTGTCTACTTACCGATTTGATCACCCACATCCCGCCCCATCATCACACACGACCGTTTCGTTTAGAGATCCATTTCTCACATACAAATGCTTTATTCAAATATGTCTCGCTTCATTAAAATTACCATACCTATTTCCTCGCTCTATACGTAACTTCCCTTAGCTTACTATCATACTTCATCCGTATGGCTCATTCAACAAAATATATGGAATCTAAAACATACTGGTCAGTGCATTACACAAAAAAACTCGAATTCTCACATTCACTGCTCCTTTATCATCGCTGTATATCCAATTTAGCAACATCTCACTCGCCCACAACCGGCCTTTAATAAACCATATATATACATGTACTTACAAAATAACTGCTTCAAGTGCCTGCGCACCAAGCCCAGTTGACATCAACAAACGAACAAACAAAAAAACAAGTCTAATAAATGAAATGTGTGTATATATGTATGTATATCTATGTATAACAAAATAAGTCTAATAAATGAACTATGTACGAATGCTGGAATTCATGTTTCATCCTACATTCGATATGAATTTCAATGGGTGATCTACTTGCTTGTTAATGCTACTATTATTGCCAGCGGGTTTGGCAATTATCCAAAGAACAAAATTCAAATGTTATTGTGTCCTCGTTAACGAGTTATTTACTTTCGCACTCGGTATGCGATAGAGTGGCGATTTTCGATTGCGGTTCGCTTCGCTTGACTTAGCCTGTGCGTATTCATACCTACACCACGGGTTCGGAAGCGGAAGTCCCTAAGGTACCTTGAGGATGAGCTCCTGAAGTTATCATAGTGATGTCAGCATGTTCACTAAATTCATCTAAACGAACTAAAATCACCACTTTAGCGATACTTTGCACTCACAGATTCGAGAATTTCTTCTTTTTCTTTGAAACTTATAAATACTTGTGATTGAGTGTATGCCAGAAAATTGCATGAGGTTGCCTACATTCTCTGCAATCTAAACGCTAAACCAGGTGCTTACATACGTATACTTTGGGTCAACTAGGCTCAAACTAAATCGCTCATGCAATTGTCTGCTACACAGTCAATCTTCCTAGCTACTCCGCTTGCTTGCTTTGGCGTTCTCTGCCAACTCCGATTTCCTGATCATGCAACTTTACGTTGAGCGCTAGCGCGTCACCAGCTCAAATACTCCTTTTGAGCAAAACTGAGTAGCTGAACCCTCAACCAATTAAGAGCATCCAAAAGTATCTAATGCGCTCGCTTTCACGTCTGTATTCTGCGCTGATGGAGCGAATTCAGCAAGATTTCTGCAATGCTCTTGGCTATCAATGAGAGACTTGCTCAGCTAACAGAATCTATACCAGTGTGTCACGGGACACTGCTCTTCTTTGCGCGCTATGGTAAATATCGTATAATAACTATACATCCACTTCTCACTATAGCGAAAATGTTCGCTCTTACGCTTCGGTTGTAACAATTAGCACAGGGTAATCAACGTTTGTTCCTCGCGGCGATTTTACTCTTTGCTACCTTTGCGATGCTGCTCTGACGTTTGCCTGTTTCTCTCGCTTGCCTCTGATGCAGTGGCTCGTTGGGTATGTGTATGCGCTGCTTAAGTGTGGCTGCCACGTTGATGCGTGTGCTGTTCCCTTTTTTCTTTTCTATTAATTTCGTGTCGTAATAACAGGGACATCCCACTGAAATATTGATGAGTTTGTTACACTGCATCTCTACTCTAATTTTAAGTCAAATACTCACCTCGTTTAGAAGCTATTTGGAGAGAATATACTTGGGTCAAAATTTTATTCTACTTCTGCCGGCGGTTGTGGTTGAAAGGCGGAAATAGTAGCAACACAGTATTGGGTGCGATTTTTGAGACAACGCTCAAAACAGTCAAACAGCGAACGCACTCAAATTGCGTTCACCCGCAACAATCGATTTGCAAACACAGTCAGACTGCGTTCGCGAGTATAGAAACAAATTTGATGGTGATGAAACGTGCTAAAGTTTTAAGGCGAGTATTAAGCTCCCGCGTAACAGTACATATACTATTTTCCACATTCGCTTGTTCTTATATCATATTCGCATGCGCTTGAGATACACGCGAGCACGTTAGTATGTGCATTAGGGGTATGACATTTTTCTAACACCTATTATACATGGCACCACGTGATGAGAGAATGGGAAAAAATAATAACTGCGTTTTTATTTTTTCATTTTATTGCAAAAACTTCACGCAGAAACCAAAAATAAAATTTGAATGCAAATTCCACACATTTGCCAAATGAACTTATTTGTGCCTTTTTTCTTGTTCGTTTTGCTTTGCTCGTCCTTCGTATTTTATTTGTATTTCTGCACAACACATAACGGTTATTAGAGCAAATGGCTTATGAAATAATCAAAGCGCGTGTCATCAACTTGCCAATTACATATAGTTTGCTTTTGGTGTCATAGTAGTCGAGGTGTCTTGTTTAATAATGTCCTTTAAAAAAAGTGGGATGAAGTTTTAAAAAATTCAAAGCAATAGAAAAATAACTTAACCATCTTTGAAAAATCCAAGAATAAAAGAAGGGACATCAATAACATTGAAAAAGCCTTAAGTGAACTGTGCAAGATTCCAAAACAGACCGTTATAATAGGAAGGTATAAAGAATTAGCGAAAACGGAAATATTAAAAAAGAAAAGATGCCAGATTATTACAAATGAAATGATTGATTTGTGGTCTAAACTAAAGTTTCCAAGCATAAGAAGTTCATCTATAGAACGGAAAATAACAAACATATGAAATGATTATTTAAAATTTCTAAAATATCCAGGTGGAAGAAATGTTATAATGAGGTTCAACAAGTTATGTGATATAACTAGTTTAAAAGGTATTTGGCTAAGTACTGAGGACAAAGCGTTATATCAATTTCAAATATCTACGAATGGAGAAGTTGGGTACACGACAGCTAAAGCTTTTGGTATGCATTCCTCCAAAGCTGCTATTTTTAAACAAACTGATAATGAAGAAAATGTTAAAAGCACCTTGTCTATTAGTGGAAATGAACTCGAAAGTTCTACATCAACCGAAACTATCCAGCAATCATACAGCCCATCTGCTGCTGAATATCAAGCTCCTTCAAGAATCAAAACAAGTGAATTGTTCAACAAAAGCGGCAGTGGCAGTGGTTACAAACGCCAGTGTTAGCACCAAAAATGCCGCTAAAATATGTAATTAGTTGGCGAAAGGAGTTGATTTAGCAACACCGTCACAATCTGGTATTTACAAAGCATCGATAAAAGCAGCGCAACGTTTGGAGGAAAACTATAATTGGTGTGTTTATTTTGATGGCAAGAAATTTGGGAAAAAAGAACTGCAGGCCATTGTGTTGATAAATGAAACAAAAGAAGTAAGGATAGCGGTCATGGTTCGTGAAAACGGAAAAAGTTTGAAAATGTTTGAAGGTACCTATTTAATAATATATTGTAACGAAATTGCTTGCAAATCCTCTTATTTGCAATCCTCTGCTAAGTTCGAATCACTAAACTGTTGAATAAATAACTCCAATATTGAATAATGGAAAAATGGCCTTTATTAAAGTACTTCACAATACACTTATACTTTGCTACTCGCTGGCTTAATAACCAAACTGATTGATAACTCAAATGAAACTCTACTATTGGCCGCCAGATCGCGTGCTTAATCAAACTGATTGATAGCTCAACTCAAACTGAATTACAGCGCCTCTTCATCTGTTACCTTTTATACCCTTTGGTTTCCTCGTTCGCATTTTTCCAGAATGTACTAGCATTGTCCATGAGCTCTCAAACTTCTCAGCTGTAACTAAAATTGCACAATTTTATACATCTTTTAGGCGCTTCCAGAATCTACTAGTCCAGTAGCTCTCAAACTTCTCAGATATATGCATGTGTTTGCGCATTGACTCTCCGCTGCTCGTATTCGTACATGGTACATATGTGTAGACGCAATTATTTATTCGTTTATGTAGATACATAAAGATTGAATTATTGATGTGAATGTTCGTAGTTTACAGTCTCTCGCGCGCACATAGGCGTATAAGTAAATGCATCTGTGTGTGACATCTCTCTGGGCTGCCTTATATATGTGTATACTTGATTTGATTATTAACGTAAATACTGCTTGGCATGGCCTTAGCATCGCCTTAGTGATGGGATAACTTAGTGATGCTAATATCCGTGACAATATTTTTAAAGTTTTAATTAATTTTCTATAAATTTTGAAGCAATTAAGAATGTCCTGGATAAATTTCAACTGTGGAATTCCGTCAAAATGATAGTTTGTGATACCACAAACGTTAATACCGGAAAAAATAATGGAGTAGCAGTATATTGGTTGCCAGCATCACGTGCTAGATTTAGTTTTGAAGCATGTAATGGATGAGTTACTTGTTGGAAAGTTAATATCGCCAAACATCTCTTATGATATTTTTACCGAATTGATAATTGACTACGACAATCTGAAACAAAACTACAAACAAACTGGAGATAAATTAGAAATAAAATCTATAAAATGGCGGGATGATATGCAGTTTTTATATGAACTAGGGCAAGGTGTTAAACACTATGAGATAAGCAACATATTTCCATAAATAAAATTCAAAGTTCTTCCAACGCTTAGCAACGCTCGCTGGAATTCAAGAGCTATTCTTGGGATTTTAACGTTCATTCTCATTCCTGAACACAGAATAATACTTTTGCGAATTCATATGCAGTGCATGGTATGACGTATGGTTCTCTGATCACCGTTTCCAAATAAATGATAATGAAAGTTTGGAAAAATCCGTCAAGCAATTTAAAACTGCTCATAAGTGTTTTATTAAACACTGGGTCATTTCGAATTTAAAGCGAACTAATATCTGCGCTGAAAGAGCTATTAAAGTCATACAGGAAACATACCCTAATTGTAAATCTGATTCAAGTTTAAATCTTAAATATATATCATATAATATGAAATAAAATAAATTAATAACTACAAATTTATAAACAATTATTATTTAACAACATGAACATTCCGCTGTTCTAAATGAAAATTTGTGTTCTCCTTGCAGGCAGATAACATTAAAATTTTATTTTTTGTTTCTGCGTGAAGTTTTTGCAATAAAATGAAAAAATAAAAACGCAGTTATCATTTTATCACTATGCCTCATCATGTGGTGCCATGTAAAATATTTTTTTTTTTCAAAAAATTTTAAAAATTCATACCCCTAATGCGCATACAACCATATGTATAAATATTACTGGTTTCTGTCCAGTTTTCACTTTTGATTCACACAAAGGCGAATTTTAAACTTATTTTGAGAAATGATGAAATTTTGACTATCATTTTCTTTCTTTTTTAACACATTTCAATTTAGTTCAACGTTTTTCTGTTGTTTTTCTATCATACTTTTGGTAATTTTAATGATTCGTTCGTTTTTATATATTTTAACTATATAATTCTTTTTGTCTCTGCAAATTGTGTTTTACATTTTATATTATTTCACGACGCTCTAATCTCCGAAATCTTTCTTTAATTTTACTTTAAATCCGGGTGGGATTTAGTTTAACCGTATAATCCCGGTTGAGCCCCAATTATGTGTAGAGTAATGATTATATTTTATTGAATATTTAGTTACACATTTTGTTACAAAGAATATTTAGTTACATATTTTATTACAAAGAAACGATTTCAATATCTAAATGCTTAAGAAAATTTTACAAACCGAAACGCAATTACATAGATGCCCCCTTTTATAGATTCAAATCATTCGTTACATTATAAAATATAAAACCTACTATGTTAAAATACTAAGGTATTATGCTCAGTAGATTCGTTGCCTTTCTGTCCGAAGAGTATGACCCGACATATATGAGACAACAAGAAATCATTGAGCGCTTTAGCGTACACAAGGGTTGGTCAATCGTTTAGTGATAATTCTCTAAATGCAACGGTTGGGACTGAACGTAAAATTAGGTAAGGTTAGGTTTAACTGGCCGGTTCATGAAAACTTCACATAGGCAGAATACCAGTTTGTTTAACTGCTAAGCTGAAAACCCATATCAAAAATTAGGACCTATGCTATAAAATAACTCTGCAAATACTAAAAGCTTTCTAGGACTTTCGCCACTTGCTGCTTCTAGATCTGGCAGCCGTACCACTCCTAATAGGTGGAGTCTTATGAAACAACGGCACAGGCACAAAACGTGATCGACTGTTTCCTCCACCAACCCGCACTTCCTACATCTGCTATCGCTGGCCAAACCTAAGTTAACCGTTAATCGAGCTTTGTATCAAAGGTGATACATTTCGTTATTGTGAGGTCATAACTTTCGTTAAATAAAGTTTATCTACCCCATTCTTCGTGACTTTTTTTATCTTGCTACTGCTGGTATTTTCAAACATGTTTAGAAAAAATTTAACAAGTAGGCCCTGAGAAAATCAAAAACATCATAATTCTAGCTATGTATCATTTTTGATACATGCGGTATTTCATATGTGTTTTCGCTAAGTTGCTTATCGTTCGGGACGCGTTTTGCGAAAATTTCTTTGTGCTTCGGTTATTGTGGTGTTTTCTCAGTTTTTGCAAAATATTCAGTGAATATTAATAAAAAATAATGTCGCGTGCAAAGTTTTTAACTCTTGAAGAACTACTAAGTGAAGTACTAAATGGAAGTGAAGAAGATGATGATGTTTCTGGGTCTGTTGCAGAAATAGAAGGCCGTTCTTCTGAAAGCATTTTACCGGACTCGGGTGATAATTTTGACAATAATTGTGATGGTGATCCATTATATAATTCAAAATATGGAGTTAATTGGCGCAGTGAGCCCTACGTTACTCGTAGATTGGGTGGTGAACACCTAATTAGGATATATCTATGGTAGTGAGAGGCTTCCCACATTCTACAATCCAAATTAAAATGTGACTGTAGATGCGCAATTGTGAGGATTTCATGGTCGATGTAAATTTCAACAATACATACCATCGAAACCGGAGAGATATGGTTTGAAGTTTTGGCTACTTGTGGATCCCCGAACGTGTTACGTATGGAAAATACAGCCATATTTGGGAATAAATGTGACAGGTATTTGTAGTTATTGAACCACGTTTTTATTTTATAGCAAAACTTTAAATTATATTTTTTAAAACGCCTAAAAGTATACGTCAATATTTTTTTTATTTTTTACAACAATGAAAATTTTTGAAAATTGAAAATCAATATTGAAACTTAAAATATTGATAATACATTTAAAAATTAAAAAGTTGAAAGTAACTAAAATACAAAGTTAAATAAAGGTTATAAGAACCCAACAGTATTGTCGAAAAAATCAAGGAGAACGAGTAGTGATTGACTTAGTTCAAGGACTAAAAGGGCATAACATTAATTCGTTCATTCATTCATCACTCGTCGTCTCTCTAGTCACAACAATAAATGTACCATTGTTATGAGAACCATCACACACCTAATGTGCAAATGACTCCAAAAAGTTGCCTGAAATAATCTCTTATTACAACTCAACGAAGGGAGGTGAAGATACAGTTGACAAAATGCTGAGCTGCTACAGCTGCAAACGCAAAAATAATAAATGGACTATGGCAGTATTTTCTTACATAATTGATATATCTGATTTGAATGCATATATTATAAATAAAAAAAAAATAAATGTAAGGCGCGATAACCTCCGAAGAGATCTAAGGCCGAGCTTCTCTTCCAATTTGCGTCGTGCTCCTCTTGCTTTTCCTTACAAATTGGCCGGACGGGACCTACATGTTTTATGCCGACTCCGAACGGCATCTGCAAAGCAGATGAGTTTTCACTGAGAGCTTTTCATGGCAGAAATACACCCGGAGTGCTTGCCAAACACTGCCGAGGGGCGACCCCGCTTAGAAAAATTTTCTTCTAATTGAAAAATCTTATTTATAAAATTTTGATGTAGCTTTGCCCGGGAGTTGAACCCAGGGCATACGGTGTGATAAGCGGAGCACGCTACCATCACACCACGGTAGCCGCCAATGCATATATTATATATAACGAAAAAGATCCGAATTGGATGCTTACTCAAAAACATACAAAGCGTAAATGCTTTTTGCATGAACTAGCAATGTCATTGGCATTGCCGTAAATAGAAAAACGAAATAGAGGCCCTAGAAACGAACTATCTGCCACGTTACTTTCGAAAATTCAATCGAAAAGCATCCTCAGCAATGATGATAGAGATGCTGATTCATCCAAGGAACCAAAAATTGATACGCCAAAAACAAACCGTGCAAGGTGTCAAAGTTGCCATTATTTTGGAGAAAATAAAAATAAATGGACATCACCATTCTGCTACTTGTGTAAAAAACCATGTTGTAATGATAAATATAACGAAAATATTTGCGTTTAATGTATTAGTAATATTTAGAATTGTCAAAATTTAAAAAAATATTTTCAATAAAAGAGTAAACAATAATAATAGTATACTTTTTCTTTATAAATTTCAGTGTGTATTATATATGATACATGGCCAGAATTTTGAATCTTTTTTAAAGGTCGATCTACGGTAAAAGGCATAAGACGAGAGAAGGTAGTGTACAGTCAGAATACCCATCATGAGTCTACAGTCCTCTCTTTTTAATGATAGAAGCAACTTTGTAAGTCTAAGGTTAAAAGACCTCCACACTTGTACAAGACCCACGTCTTTCTACGAAGCAAGCTTCAAGGGATGCGCCGTTTTTAGCTAGTTCATCTGCTATTTCATATATATATATATTTTATATATATATTTTTTGTTTTTTTTATCTGCTATTTCATTCCCATCTATTCCCATATGCCCTGGATAGATGTATGGTTCTCCGTGTCCGGTTATTTTCAGGGATTTCTTACACTCTAACACAATTTAAAATTCTGTGCTATGAAAGATTATTGCCTCAATTGCTGATTGGCTGTAAACACAAACGCTGCCACGCCTGCAGTTCAAGCTATTTTCTTCCAGTATTCGCCTGGCAACCTTGAGCCCCGTCGAAGCGCAGATAGGGAATCAGGAAGTCTGTCAACTTACTTAGCATAAAATTTTTTCATCAGTGTCATTTTTCGTTCTGATTTATTATTGTCGTTTATCTTATATTTATAGTTCGTAGGTGCACCGCAGCCACCTTCGACAGCACGGAAAAGAGCTGCCTATATACCACTATGTCTGACTTTGGTTTCCCCGAAAAACATATACGGCTATGCAAAATGGGGTTGAACAACACAAACAGGTCAGTTAGTTCGAAAGGACATATCCGAGCGGTCGAAACTAAACGAAGATTTCCTTAATTTGATGCAGAGAAAATTTTACTACCTGCAGAACTTAACTGCCCATGAACAATATTCTACAAAAACGTGCAATGACTGGCGTATGCTGATGATATTTTTATTATCAGCCTAAACACCCGCGTCGTAAGTTCTGCTTACTTCAAATAGAAAAAAAGCGGAAAAGGTGGGTTTGATGGTAACAGAGGACAAAACGAAGTACCTGCTGTCATCGAACAAAGAGTCAGCGCATTTGAGCCTCGGCAACCACGCCACCGTTGTCAGCCATAATATCAAAATAATAAAAGACTTCGTTTGGAACCAGCATTAACACAAACAGCCACATTCGCTATGAAATCACTATTGCCAACAAATGCTACTCGTTTGAAAATCATGCTGTACAAGCCACTTATCGTACCTGTCCTGATATATGGTGCAAAAGCATGATGCAGATATCAACATAGTTCAGCGAATAAAACGCAGCGGCTAGGCCATGTTATGCAATAAAAGATGATATTCCGGCTAAGAAAGCATTTTTATCGGAACCCACCTATGGAAGCAGTTTAAGAGGTGCGGTCTCCACTCCGCTGGAAGGACCAGGTGGAAAACTATGTACATTCCCTTTAGTTAGCTTAAGATAAAACATTTAGGCAATACACAACGTCACTCTGGTGAATTGTCTAGTTGTTCGTATAGTAAGTCCTTTTATCCCGGACAAGACGGACTATTGCATGCCGGTGGCCGCTCCCTATACAACCTTCACCCCAGTCATTCCCCCGAGGGAGGAGTTGAGAAGAGGAATTATCGGGGGCATGGGACCGGTTAACTTGTTCACGGATGGGTCGAAGTTGGACGGAAAGGTTGGCGGGGGGGGGGGGGGGTCTTTTGTCAAGAGCTAAATGTAAGCCGCAAGTTTAAGTTGGCTGATCACTGCAGTGTATTCCAAGCGGAAGTTGCTGCGATTAAGGATGCGGTGGATGAAATGCTATCCAGCGCTACTACGGTTAGGGAATTTAACATCTACTCTGATAGCCAAGCGGTTATAAAGGCCTTGAGCTCAACTACAGTGCGATCTAGGATAGTCTGGGAGTGCCTGACCTCACTTGCGATTGAATCGAATTATTTTACAATCAAGATTATCTGGGTCCCGGGCCATAGTGATATTCCGGGTAACTGTCAAGCGGATCTCTTAGCCCGAATCGGTAAAACTGAACCGGATGAAGATGGCTGTAGGGATTTCGGGATTTCGCTAGCCACCTGTGGATTGCTCTTCCATAGCTGGGCCTCGAGTCAGCTCAGCAAACGTTGGGCGGACACTACGTCTTGCAGGGTATCAAGATCTTTCTAGCCGAAAGTGCACGGCAGGAGGTCTGCTGAAATAATTGGGTTCAATAAGGCTCACCTATCAATGGTCATTGGGGTTTTGACAGGGCACTGTCCCATGGGTATCCATGCGGTACGTCTCAATATATTGGAAACTCCATCCTGCTGTAGCTGTATGGAGGATGATGAGGTGGAAACACCAAATCACTTTATGCTTGACTGCCCAGCTTATGCCAGACGATATAGGAGCTCATTATGGATGACCGCGTAGCTTCAGTTTTCAGATAAGTTCGACTGTCCACTACGTTAGGGTAGTATCACACACGGTCATTAGTTCCATTGTCTTGCGAAAGCTTTTGCTTCACCACTTTGAGTGTTCTTGCGAAGGACAAAGCCTCTCCTGGTAGATATATGTGCCTACGTATTCACATTTGTAAAAGGAGCCGTAACGTGTATGTGATATTTAAACTTGGTTGATAGGCTATAATCAATGTGATTCACTCCAAGGGACTAGTTTTGGATAGGGCCGCCAACTTTTGGGAAATATCAAACCGAGAGACTTGGGTGTTGAAGGATGAAGTGTGAAAATCAAAATTAACATTTCAGACGCTATTGTATAGTTTCGCAAATAAACAACAGATGTTTGAATGCAAGACTGGGTGATTTTTCAAACCGTTCTCATAAGTACATATATCCTCAACTTAAGTATGAGGTAAGAATTATTTCAAAGGAGTGTTTATGCCCCTAGAACCTACTAAAGGATTTTGCATCACTGATTTCGCTTATTCTTGAGGACAATTTAAAAACATGTTCGCCTTGGGTCATTTTATTTGAATTAATTGTTCATTATTATTTTTTAAAAAAATGCAAAGTGAGCATATAAATTTATTATATAACTTTTCTTTTAGTGTTTTGTTTTAATAACTTGCTGAATTGGGTGATGCAAAGTCCGTGTTAAGCTGACATCAAAAGCGCCTGTTATTTTAAATAACTTTTGAATATCTATTTATTTATTTATTTGTTAGTCTACAAATTTTACAATTAATCAGATTAAATATGAATGAATGAATGAATATAAATGCGGATTACAGTGTAAAATTAACAAGCATACATAGTGAGCAAAATTATATTATAAAATATTGTAACGAATTTACTGCAAATCCTCTTATTTGCAATCCTCTGCTAAGTTCGAATCACTAACCTGTTGAATAAATAACTCCAATTTGTAATAATGCAAAATGGCCTTTATTAAAGTACTTCACAATAACAAATTGTGCAACGAATAGCTTGATTAGTAACCACACTGATTGATAGCTCAATGAAACTCTACTATTCAAAATAACACTGCTATTGCTCGCTAGATATCGTCTTAATCAAACTGCTTGACAACTCAAATCAAACTGAATTCCTTCTTACTCGCCTGCACCGCTTTTATAGTTTACGCTGCATACTTCTAGGCTCTTCGATTTCCAGAAGTTACTAGTTGTTTCGGCTACAAAATCGCCAGCCACAACTACGTGCACAAATTATTGCCCTCTCTTGTGACCACTCAGATAAGATATATGCATGTGTTTGTAGTTTACAGTCTCCCGCACACACATAAGCGTATAAGTAAATTCATCGGTGTGTGACATCTCATCTCTCGCTGCCTTGTATGTAAATGTTGCTCGTCGGAATGTGTACATATGTGTAGACGCAATTATTGATTCGTTTATGTAGATACATAATGATTGAATTATTGATGTGAATTCAAGTCACTGCTTAGCATCGGCCTGGAGATGGCAGCACTCCTCAGTTTTGCTAATATTCGTAACACTGCCCTCCACCTAAGTCTGATCGTCCCGATCAGACAAATCTCCCAATCTAAACGCCGCTAGCATCTCCAAATGTACCACTCTTCTAATCCGTGGTTTCCCAGTGGTTTGTATGCGGTAGATGGTATCACTGATCTTCTTCACAACTTTGTACGGGCCTTCCCAACTGCACCGAAATTTGGCTGGAATACCTTTCCGCCGGTGAGGGTTGTTTAACAGTACCAAATCTCCCGCCAAGAAACCTTCCGAATTAGAGTTCTTGTCATGCCAGTGTTTCATTTTACTACTCATTACCCTGGGCCGTTCCTTCACACTCTGTTGTTTGGTCAATGAACCACTTCGTAGAGCTTGCGCTGGACGGATTTGCTTTGCATAATCGGTATCGTTCCCACATTTCACAAGAGTAGTGCGCTCCGGCTTGAAACTACCCTCGCATTCTTTCTCGGAAATTCGTTGCTTCGTTTTCCTGCGTCTTTTAGGTTTTGTCAATGCCAGTGTTTCTCTCGCAGGTACTTTTGATTTTGATTTATTTGGCCCATTCGATCTATCAACCTTTGCCTTTGACTTTCGTGGTCTTTGTCGAGTCTTTTCCACCAGTACCCGATTACTGCTGAACCCTTTTTCCAAACTAAAGTTAAGTGGTATGTCCTTGTTCTTATAGCGCATAATTTTCCTCCGCATATCGATCCTGACGTCATGGTCAACCAAGAAGTCCACTCCCAATATGACTTCATCAACGATCTCCGCCACAACGAATTTGTGTAGAACCATGACTTTTCCAATTAATACCTCACATACCACTTCGCCTTGGACTTGATTATATTCGCCTGTTACCATACGCAACCTTGCTCCAGGTAATGACTTTACTCTCCTGTAGACCAAATCAGATCGAATCAAGGAATGAGATGCCCCCGTATCTACAGTCAGTACACGCTCTTTACCATCCACATTCCCTCTGACGGTAAGACTGCTTGATTTCCTTCCGATTTGCGACACAGATATCACAGGACATTCAACAGCCGGGGCAAGTTTTCGTTCTTTACATTCGACACGCTCTTGCTCATTTCCGCCAGCTTTGCGTTTACGGCCACCCACATTGTTGGAACTGTTAGGGTTGGTGTTGCAATAACGCGCAATATGCCCTGGCTTTCCACACTTAAAGCATTTGACTGCATCATTATTCTTCTGCTGCGTACCCTTCAATGCTTCCAAAATTACGTCTACCCAGTCTGGCTTTTCAACTTCCACGCGATGAGCTTTGTACGCTGGCTTACTCAAAAGTGAGGCTGTTTCCTGACTCAGTGCATGCGATACCGTTTCAGCAAACGTTTGTTTTGGATTCGCATATGTAGCCCGCTTCGTTTCCACATCTCGTATGCCATTTATGAAGCTCTGGATTTTTACCCTTTCAGTGTATTCCACGGATGCGTCTGCATTTGCAAGATGAGCCAATCTTTCAATATCTGAAGCAAACTCCTGCAATGTCTCATTTGCTTTTTGGTAGCGGTTTTGCAACTCAATTTGGAATATCTGTTTCCTATGGTCGCTTCCGTAACGTCTCTCTAAAGCGCTCATCAATGTTTCGTAGTGGTTCCACTCGTACTCTGGGATGGTCTGTAAGATTTCCGCGGAAGGCCCATTCAGTGCCACGAACAGAGCTGCAACTTTATCTTCAGCATTCCATTGGTTCACTGCTGCGGTCTTCTCAAACTGTAGCTTAAAGACCTGAAAAGGAACAGAACCGTCAAAGGATGGTGTCTTTACCTTTGGATTACTCGCTGAAACAGCTGGGCGGTTTAGTTGTAACTGCTCCATACGACCTTTTAACGCTTCTATTTCGGCATCAATTTTGCCCTCGAGTTGTAAAATTTTTGCATCCTGCTCTTCCAGTTTCACAAAGAGCTGCGATGATACCTGTTCCGAAATTTGTGCCGACATTTCAGATATACGTGCCTCTTGCGCTTCCAGTTGAGATGCCAAACGTGTCTTCTGTTCTTCCAATTGTGATGTTATACGGGTTTCCTGCGATTCCAGTTGGGATACAATATACGTCTTCTGTTCTTCAAGTTGTGAAGAAATTTGTGTTTCCTGTGCTTCAATCTTCGATGTTATTCGTGTCTCTTGGGATTCCATCTGTGATGACATATACTTTTTCTGTTCTTCTAGTTGAGATGCCAGTTGCGACGACATTGATGCTACTGTCGATGTTTGTGCAGATATTGCAGCCAATATCATGTTCAAGTCTGTGCTCGTAACTGTCTGCGATATTTCGTTTTTCTCTTCAATTTTTGTTGTTGTTTCGTCCCCATCAGGATAAAAGACAAACTCGTCCACATCAATTCCTTGCGACTCCATTACCTCTCGTAGCCGTGCTTGAAGTTCGATCTTATTGCCGGTTGTATTTAATCCACGGTTCTCCAACTCCTTTTTCAGTTGCTGGATCTTCAATTCACTGAACTTTGCCATGTCCAAGTTGTATTCCCAATCTTCGGAATTTATTCAACAATTCCTCTTCTGACACCAATTGTAACGAATTTACTGCAAATCCTCTTATTTGCAATCCTCTGCTAAGTTCGAATCACTAAACTGTTGAATAAATAACTCCAATTTGTAATAATGCAAAATGGCCTTTATTAAAGTACTTCACAATAACAAATTGTGCAACGAATAGCTTGATTAATAACCACACTGATTGATAGCTCAATGAAACTCTACTATTCAAAATAACACTGCTATTGCTCGCTAGATATCGTCTTAATCAAACTGCTTGACAACTCAAATCAAACTGAATTCCTTCTTACTCGCCTGCGCCGCTTTTATAGTTTACGCTGCATACTTCTAGGCTCTTCGATTTCCAGAAGTTACTAGTTGTTTCGGCTACAAAATCGCCAGCCACAACTACGTGCACAAATTATTGCCCTCTCTTGTGACCACTCAGATAAGATATATGCATGTGTTTGTAGTTTACAGTCTCCCGCACACACATAAGCGTATAAGTAAATTCATCGGTGTGTGACATCTCATCTCTCGCTGCCTTGTATGTAAATGTTGCTCGTCGGAATGTGTACATATGTGTGGACGCAATTATTGATTCGTTTATGTAGATACATAATGATTGAATTATTGATGTGAATTCACGTCACTGCTTAGCATCGGCCTGGAGATGGCAGCACTCCTCAGTTTTGCTAATATTCGTAACAATATGTATATACATATTAGGGCGGGTAGATTTAAAAATCGCTCATTGCTCTGTGAAAATCGTATTCTAGGGATCAAAATAAGAAACTTTGCCGAAGGAACCATACCTCTAAAACGAATTCTGATGTCCCCCCCTTTGGGTCGAACTTTTGGGTAGGGGAATTTCTATTCTACCTGCTGTGTCTTGTGGTGGCTTAAAAAAAAACAACACAAGCAATTTTACGATCTGCAATTGTGTCACAGTGATACCTTCATTTTTTAAAACGGTTGAATAAAAAACCCACACAACTATGTTTACGACCTGCAAATGCATCACAGTGATGCCTTGGATTTAAAAGGGGGTTGTAAAAACGCTAATTTCTAATAATTTTTTTTAATTTCTTTTCTATTACTAAGGTTAATTCATTTTTTCATTTACATATGTTCTGACTAAATAAATTTCTAAAGAGAAAAATAAACTCCAAAAAGAAACAAGTAAGGAAGGTTAAGTTCGGGTGTAACCGAACATTACATACTCAGTTGAGAGCTATGGTGACAACATAAGGGAAAATAACCATGTAGGAAAATGAACCGAGGGAAACCCTGGAATGTGTTTGTATGACATGTGTATCAAATGAAAGGCATTAAAGAGTATTTTATGAAGGACTAAGGTCACATAGTTCTATAGGTGGACGCCATTTAGGGATATCGCCATAAAGGTGGATCAGGGTTGACTCTAGAATTTGTTTGTACAATATGGATATCAAATGCAAGGTCTTAAAGAGTATTTTATGAGGGAGTGGGCCATAGTTCTATAGGTGGACGTTATTTAGGGATATAGCCATAAAGGTGGATCAGGGTTGACTCTAGAATGCGTTTGTACGATATGGGTATCAAATGAAAGATGTTAATGAGTATTTTAAAAGGGATATATCCTTAGTTCCATAGGTGGACGCCGTTTCGAGATACCGCCATAAAGGTGGACCAGGGGTGACCCTAGAATTTGTTTGTACAATATGGGTATCAAAAGAAAGGTGTTAATGAGTATTTTAAAAGGGAGTAATCCTTAGTTCCATAGGTGGACGCCGTTTCGAGATATCGCCATAAAGGTGAACCAGGGGCGACCCTAGAATTTGTTTGTACGATATGGGTATCAAATTAAAGGTATTAAGGAGGGTTTTAAAAGGGAGTGGTGGTAGTTGTATAGGTGGTCGCCTTTTCGGGATATCGCCATAAAGGTGGACCAAGGGTGACTCTAGAATGCGTTTGTACGATTTGGGTATTAAATGAAAGGTGCTAATGAGTATTTTAAAACGGAGTAATCCTTAGTTCCATAGGTGGACGCCGTTTCGAGATATCGCCATAAAGGTGGACCAGAGGTGACCCTAGAATTTGTTTGTACAATATGGGTATCAAAAGAAAGGTGTTAATGATTATTTTAAAAGGGAGTAATCCTTAGTTCCACAAAGGTGGATCAGGGTTGACTCTAGAATGCGTTTGTACGATATGGGTATCAAATGAAAGGTGTTAATGAGTATTTTAAAAGGGAGTAATCCTTAGTTCCATAGGTGGACGCCGTTTTGAGATACCGCCATAAAGGTGGACCAGGGGTGACCCTAGAATTTGTTTGTACAATATAGGTATTAAAAGAAAGGTGTTAATGAGTATTTTAAAAGGGAGTAATCCTTAGTTCCATAGGTGGACGCCGTTTCGAGATATCGCCATAAAGGTAGACCAGGGGTGACCCTAGAATTTGTTTGTACAATATGGGTATCAAAAGAAAGGTGTTAATGAGTATTTTAAAAGGGATTGGGCCTTAGTTCTATAGGTGGACGCCGTTTCGAAATACCGCCATAAAGGTGGACCAGGGGTGACTCTAGAATGTGTTTGTACGATATGGGTATCAAATTAAAGGTATTAATGAGAGTTTTAAAAGGGAGTGGTGGTAGTTGTATATGTGAAGGCTTTTTCCAGATCGCGACCAAAATGTGGACCAGGGTGACCCAGAACATCATCTGTTGGATACCGCTAATTTATTTATATATGTAATACCTGCCAAGATTTTAAGGGTTTTTATTTCGCCCTGCGGAACTTTTTCATTTTCTTCTACTTAATATGGTAGGTGTCACAACCATTTTATAAAGTTTTTTCTAAAGTTATATTTCGTGTCAATAAACCAATCCAATTACCTCACCATGTTTCATCCCTTTTTCGTATTTGGTATAGAATTATGGCATTTTTTTCATTTTTCGTAATTTTCGATATCGAAAAAGTGGGCGTGGTCATTGTCGGATTTCGTTCATTTTTCATACCCAAATAAAGTGAGTTCAAGTAAGTACGTGAACTAAGTTCATTAAAGATATGTCGATTTTTGCTGAAGTTATCGTGTTAACGGCCATGCGGAAGGACAGACGAACGACAGTGTATAAAAACTGGGCGTGGCATCAACCGATTTCGCCCGTTTTCACAGAAAACAGTTAACATCATAAAATCTATGCCCCTACCAAATTTCAAAAGGATTGGTTAATTTTTGTTTGACTTATGGCGTTAAAAGTATCCTAGACAAATTAAATGAAAAAGGGCGGAGCCACGCCCATTTTGAAATTTTCTTTTATTTTTGTATTTTGTTGTACCCTGTCATTACTGGAGTTGAATGTTGACATAATTTACTTATATACTATAAAGATATTAAATTTTTTGTTAAAATTTTACTTTAAAAATTTTTGTTCGACTTATGGCGTTAAAAGTATCCTAGACAAATTAAATGAAAAAGGGCGGAGCCACGCCCATTTTGAAATTTTCTTTTATTTTTGTATTTTGTTGTACCATGTCATTACTGGAGTTGAATGTTGACATAATTTACTTATATACTGTAAAGATATTAAATTTTTTGTTAAAATTTTACTTAAAAAAAATTTTTTTTTTAAAAGTGGGCGTGGTCTTTCTCCGATTTTGCTAATTTTTATTAGGCGTACATATAGTAATAGGAGTAACGTCCCTGCCAAATTTCATCATGATATCTTCAATGACTGACAAATTACAGCTTGCAAAAATTTTAAATTACCTTCTTTTAAAAGTGGGCGGTGCCACGCCCATTGTCCAAAATTTTACTAATTTTCTATTCTGCGTCATAAGTTCAACTCATCTACCAAGTTTCGTCGCTTTATCTGTCTTTGGTAATGAATTATCGCACTTTTTCGGTTTTACGAAATTTTCGATATCGAAAAAGTGGGCGTGGTTATAGTCCGATATCGTTGATTTTAAATAGCGATCTGATATGAGTGCTCAGGAACCTACATACCAAATTTCATCAAGTTACCTCTAGGGATCAAAATAAGAAACTTTGCCGAAGGAACCATTCCTCTAAAACAAATTCTGATGTCCCCCCCTTTGGGTCGAACTTTTGGGTAGGGGAATTTCTATTCTACCTGCTGTGTCTTGTGGTGGCTTAAAAAAAACAACACAAGCAATTTTACGATCTGCAATTGTGTCACAGTGATACCTTCATTTTTTAAAACGGTTGAATAAAAAACCCACACAACTATGTTTACGACCTGCAAATGCATCACAGTGATGCCTTGGTTTTAAAAGGGGGTTGTAAAAACGCTAATTTCTAATAATTTTTTTTAATTTCTTTTCTATTACTAAGTTAAATTCATTTTTTCATTTACATATGTTCTGACTAAATAAATTTCTAAAGAGAAAAATAAACTCCAAAAAGAAACAAGTAAGGAAGGTTAAGTTCGGGTGTAACCGAACATTACATACTCAGTTGAGAGCTATGGTGACAACATAAGGGAAAATAACCATGTAGGAAAATGAACCGAGGGAAACCCTGGAATGTATTTGTATGACATGTGTATCAAATGAAAGGCATTAAAGAGTATTTTATGAAGGACTAAGGTCACATAGTTCTATATGTGGACGCCATTTAGGGATATCGCCATAAAGGTGGATCAGGGTTGACTCTAGAATTTGTTTGTACAATATGGATATCAAATGAAAGGTCTTAAAGAGTATTTTATGAGGGAGTGGGCCATAGTTCTATAGGTGGACGCTATTTAGGGATATAGCCATAAAGGTGGATCAGGGTTGACTCTAGAATGCGTTTGTACGATATGGGTATCAAATGAAAGATGTTAATGAGTATTTTAAAAGGGATATATCCTTAGTTCCATAGGTGGACGCCGTTTCGAGATACCGCCATAAAGGTGGACCAGGGGTGACCCTAGAATTTGTTTGTACAATATGGGTATCAAAAGAAAGGTGTTAATGAGTATTTTAAAAGGGAGTAATCCTTAGTTCCATAGGTGGACGCCGTTTCGAGATATCGCCATAAAGGTGGACCAGGGGCGACCCTAGAATTTGTTTGTACGATATGGGTATCAAATTAAAGGTATTAAGGAGGGTTTTAAAAGGCAGTGGTGGTAGTTGTATAGGTGGTCGCCTTTTCGGGATATCGCCATAAAGGTGAACCAGGGGTGACTCTAGAATGCGTTTGTACGATTTGGGTATTAAATGAAAGGTGCTAATGAGTATTTTAAAACGGAGTAATCCTTAGTTCCATAGGTGGACGCCGTTTCGAGATATCGCCATAAAGGTGGACCAGAGGTGACCCTAGAATTTGTTTGTACAATATGGGTATCAAAAGAAAGGTGTTAATGATTATTTTAAAAGGGAGTAATCCTTAGTTCCACAGGTAGACGCCGTTTCGAGATATCGCCACAAAGGTGGACCAGGTGTGACCCTAGAATTTGTTTGTACAATATTGGTATCAAAAGAAAGGTGTTAATGAGTATTTTAAAAGGGAGTGATGCTTAGTTCCACAGGTGGACGCCGTTTCGAGATATCGCCATAAAGGTGGACCAGGTGTGACCCTAGAATGCGTTTGTACAATATGGGTATCAAACGAAAGATGTTAATGAGTATTTTAAAAGGGAGTAATCCTTAGTTCCATAGGTGGACGCCGTTTCGAGATATCGCCATAAAGGTGGACCAGGGGTGACCCTAGAATTTGTATGTATAATATGGGTATCAAAAGAAAGGTGTTAATGAGTATTTTAAAAGGGAGTGATGCTTAGTTCCAGAGGTGGACACCGTTTCGAGATATCGCCATAAAGGTGTACCAGGTGTGACCCTAGAATTTGTTTGTACGATATGGGTATCAAATTAAAGGTATTAATGAGGGGTTTAAAAGGGGTGGATACCGCCATAAAGGTGGACCAGGGGTGACCCTAGAATTTGTTTGTACAATATGGGTATCAAAAGAAAGGTGTTAATGAGTATTTTAAAAGGGAGTAATCCTTAGTTCCATAGGTGGACGCCGTTTCGAGATATCGCCATAAAGGTGGACCAGGGGCGACCCTAGAATTTGTTTGTACGATATGGGTATCAAATTAAAGGTATTAAGGAGGGTTTTAAAAGGGAGTGGTGGTAGTTGTATAGGTGGTCGCCTTTTCGAGATATCGCCATAAAGGTGGACCAGGGGTGACTCTAGAATGCGTTTGTACGATATGGGTATCAAATGAAAGGTGTTAATGAGTATTTTAAAAGGGAGTAATCCTTAGTTCCATAGGTGGACGCAGTTTCGAGATATCACCATAAAGGTGGACCAGGGGTGACCCTAGAATTTGTTTGTACAATATGGGTATCAAGTTAAAGGTATTAATGAGTATTTTAAAAGGGAGTAATCCTTAGTTCCATAGGTGGACGCCGTTTCGAGATATCGCCACAAAGGTGGACCAGGGGATACCCTAGAATTTGTTTGTACAATATGGGCATCAAACGAATGGTGTTAATGAGTATTTTAAAAGGGAGTGGGCCTTAGTTCCATAGGTGGACGCCGTTTCGAGATATCGCCATAAAGGTGGACCAGGGGTGACCCTAGAATTTGTATGTATAATATGGGTATCAAAAGAAAGGTGTTAATGAGTATTTTAAAAGGGAGTGATGCTTAGTTCCAGAGGTGGACACCGTTTCGAGATATCGCCATAAAGGTGTACCAGGTGTGACCCTAGAATTTGTTTGTACGATATGGGTATCAAATTAAAGGTATTAATGAGGGGTTTAAAAGGGGTGGATACCGCCATAAAGGTGGACCAGGGGTGACCCTAGAATTTGTTTGTACAATATGGGTATCAAAAGAAAGGTGTTAATGAGTATTTTAAAAGGGAGTAATCCTTAGTTCCATAGGTGGACGCCGTTTCGAGATATCGCCATAAAGGTGGACCAGGGGCGACCCTAGAATTTGTTTGTAAGATATGGGTATCAAATTAAAGGTATTAAGGAGGGTTTTTAAAAGGGAGTGGTGGTAGTTGTATAGGTGTCGCCTTTTCGAGATATCGCTATAATGGTGGAATAGGGGTGACTCTAGAATGCGTTTGTACGATATGGGTATTAAATGAAAGGTGTTAAAGAGTATTTTATGAGGGAGTGGGCTATAGTTCTACAGGTGGACGCCATTTAGGAATATAGCCATAAAGGTGGATCAGGGTTGACTCTAGAATGCGTTTGTACGCTATGGGTATCAAATGAAAGGTTTTAATGAGTATTTTAAAAGGGAGTAATCCTTAGTTCCATAGGTGGACGCCGTTTCGAGATACCGCCATAAAGGTGGACCAGGGGTGACCCTAGAATTTGTTTGTACAATATAGGTATTAAAAGAAAGGTGTTAATGAGTATTTTAAAAGGGAGTAATCCTTAGTTCCATAGGTGGACGCCGTTTCGAGATATCGCCATAAAGGTAGACCAGGGGTGACCCTAGAATTTGTTTGTACAATATGGGTATCAAAAGAAAGGTGTTAATGAGTATTTTAAAAGGGATTAGGCCTTAGTTCTATAGGTGGACGCCGTTTCGAAATACCGCCATAAAGGTGGACCAGGGGTGACTCTAGAATGTGTTTGTACGATATGGTATCAAATTAAAGGTATTAATGAGAGTTTTAAAAGGGAGTGGTGGTAGTTGTATATGTGAAGGCTTTTTCCAGATCGCGACCAAAATGTGGACCAGGGTATGTAATACCTGCCAAGATTTTAAGGGTTTTTTATTTCGCCCTGCGGAACTTTTTCATTTTCTTCTACTTAATATGGTAGGTGTCACAACCATTTTATACAGTTTTTTCTAAAGTTATATTTCGTGTCAATAAACCAATCCAATTACCTCACCATGTTTCATCCCTTTTTTCGTATTTGGTATAGAATTATGGCATTTTTTTCATTTTTCGTAATTTTCGATATCGAAAAAGTAGGCGTGGTCATTGTCGGATTTCGTTCATTTTTCATACCAAAATAAAGTGAGTTCAAGTAAGTACGTGAACTAAGTTCATTAAAGATATGTCGATTTTTGCTGAAGTTATCGTGTTAACGGCCATGCGGAAGGACAGACGAACGACAGTGTATAAAAACTGGGCGTGGCATCAACCGATTTCGCCCGTTTTCACAGAAAACAGTTAACATCATAAAATCTATGCCCCTACCAAATTTCAAAAGGATTGGTTAATTTTTGTTTGACTTATGGCGTTAAAAGTATCCTAGACAAATTAAATGAAAAAGGGCGGAGCCACGCCCATTTTGAAATTTTCTTTTATTTTTGTATTTTGTTGTACCCTGTCATTACTGGAGTTGAATGTTGACATAATTTACTTATATACTATAAAGATATTAAATTTTTTGTTAAAATTTTACTTTAAAAATTTTTGTTCGACTTATGGCGTTAAAAGTATCCTAGACAAATTAAATGAAAAAGGGCGGAGCCACGCCCATTTTGAAATTTTCTTTTATTTTTGTATTTTGTTGTACCATGTAATTACTGGAGTTGAATGTTGACATAATTTTACTTATATACTGTAAAGATATTAAATTTTTTGTTAAAATTTTACTTAAAAAAAATTTTTTTTTAAAAGTGGGCGTGGTCTTTCTCCGATTTTGCTAATTTTTATTAGCGTACATATAGTAATAGGAGTAACGTCCCTGCCAAATTTCATCATGATATCTTCAATGACTGACAAATTACAGCTTGCAAAAATTTTAAATTACCTTCTTTTAAAAGTGGGCGGTGCCACGCCCATTGTCCAAAATTTTACTAATTTTCTATTCTGCGTCATAAGTTCAACTCATCTACCAAGTTTCGTCGCTTTATCTGTCTTTGGTAATGAATTATCGCACTTTTTCGGTTTTACGAAATTTTCGATATCGAAAGAGTGGGCGTGGTTATAGTCCGATATCGTTGATTTTAAATAGCGATCTGATATGAGCGCTCAGGAACCTACATACCAAATTTCATCAAGTTACCTCAAAATTTACTCAAGTTATCGTGTTAACGGGCGGACGGACGGACGGACGGACGGACATGGCTCAATCAAATTTTTTTTCGATCCTGATTATTTTGATATATGGAAGTCTATATCTATCTCGATTCCTTTATATATGTACAATCAACCGTTATCCAAACAAACTTAATATACTCTGTGAGCTCTGCTCAAATGAGTATAAAAACATAGGCATTTCAAAGTGGGATTTTTCAAAATTTGCAAGTTCGACCCAAAGGGGGGGGGGGGGGGGGGGGGGGACATCAGAATTCGTTTTAGAGGTATGGTTCCTTCGGCAAAGTTTCTTATTTTGATCCCTAGAATATGATTTTCACAGAGCAATGGGCGATTTTTTTGCCTCCCCAATCGACCCGGCCTAATACATATATTATTGAATCAGGGCTGCGATGTGTGGGAGGTTGGAAAGGACGTGATTCCAAGCCTCCCGCCCAAAGTAACTATTGATTATTAGTGCTGTCGGAATGGACGTGATTTCCAGCAGCTGATGTATATTTAACACACAATGAGTAGGGCTGTGATGTGTGGGAGGTTGGAAAGGACGTGATTCAAAGCCTCCCGCCCAAAGTAACTATTTATTATTAGTGCTGTCGGAATGGACGTGGTTTCGAGCAGCTGATGTATATTTAACACACAATGAGTAGGGGCTGCGATGTGTGGGAGCCACCCGCCCAAAGTAACTGGAGCAGGTAACAGATTTGGTTTAACATGTGATTTTGAAACAGTTATGAGTTCAAGGCAGTGAGTAAAAATTTTTTTTATACTGTAAAGTGTGTCGCAAGTATCAATATTATTGCAGTGATTATTGAAAACTTGACACAGACAACGAAGAGGTTCATGCATTTGAAAATTCGATCTACATGTATTTAAATATAGCGGTTGGAAATACCGAGAGGGCCTAAAAGGGACATTAAACATCACTTCGCCAAGCAGAAATGGACTGTTTATCATCCCCCTTAATAGTTTTACCATAAATAAAACGCCAAGCATTTCCCTACGGCTCTGTAGTGAAGGCAGCTGTAAAAGTTTTAACAGGCTGCAATAGGGCGGTAGGTTCCTTGATGGATCTCAGGGCATATGATTTAAAGCAAAGAGCAAAAATTGCTTCTGGACCGATTCCAATTTTTCGCTATGAACCTGATGACGCGGGTTCCAGATAATGGAAGCATATTCCAATATAGGCCAGTAAGGCCTATAAAAAAAGAGTTTTAGTGACATAGGGGTCATTGAATTCCTTTGACCACCTTTTTACGAAAGCCAAAGTGCCTCTAGCCCTATTCACACACGATTCGATATGTAATTTGAAGTCCAGTTTAGTGTCCATTATAAAAAGTTAAATTTCGCAATTAGTTTCTTATAACTGGCAGTGATGCGTATCCGTTGATACCACTTTCGACCATATCCGACCAATTTTCGACATAAACAATAAATGGCCTAAACAGTCTTAAACGAGTAGAAAATATAGTAACGCGCCGGACGCCGCGCCACCGCGCCGATATTTTTGACATTCGGCGGCGGCGTGCGAAAAACGACCAAATCGGCGGCGGCAGCGGCGTTTATCGGCGGCGTATATTTCTAGTACACAGTGGTAGACATTGTATCTTTAAAACTTTTAATTGCATTTTGGAAACAAACATTCAAACAAATTGGAACTCAGTTCCCTATGCGCATATAAATGCAAATGATAACTCCTTAATTTGCAGAACTGCTTTGCACACACTTTACACAAACATTTCCAATATATTTGTTAAGCTTATTCACTTATTTATATTTACATATATTTTTAACCTTATCACTTATTTATATTAACATATATTTTATAGCACAGAAAATGAAAATTTACAGTTAACTGAAGCAAAATACGATAGTAAGTGACCGAAATTTACACATTGTTGTGTGAAATTACAAAGCGTGTATACCTTTGCACTCTTTTTGCGTAAAACTACGTACTTTTCGGGTGTAAAACAAAATATTACACGTTCTTTTATAGTAATATAATCCATTTTTTTATTTTCAACATGAATACGTACAAAAAATGGGATTTTTACACAAAAAATTATTTCAACAAGAATTTACCCCCATTTTAATCTGAATTTCATACAAAAGTTTTAGAGTGTATGACATTAGCTTACTTTTGATTCGAGATCCAGCTTGTGACACCGATGAAACTTTATCGGAAAGTAAAAATTTTAAAAACAGTTTCCAAAATGGGCAAGAAAGACCAATATTGCCCATTAAATAAATGAACTTAACATGTTTTTTATTTGTATTTTTTTTACCGGACTGTACCACAAAAAAGCATAAATCAAATTGAAAATTATTGCATACTACTTCTGTTAACTTATTTCGAAAACAAGTTGATTTTTGTTATATATTTGTGCTCAACATTTTCGAAATAAAAAGCAAATTTTCATTTCTCAGAAAAACAAAAGAAACAAAATGAATTGAGGTCGGAAATTGACAATTGTCTAGCGGAAATGCAATAAACCCTCAGGCACCAAGATAGAACAGATTGCACATCTAGATAAAAACAGCGATCAACATAAAAAATCCCTATATTCGGAAGACACAAAAAAACTGAGGGTATGCGCCAATTAAATTTTCATCTTTTACAAAGTATTTACTCGCTGATTAGTGGACATAATAGTAAATCGAGTATACAGTTCGGTAGGTAATGAATTGGGGAGTTCGGAGGTACCCATAAATTCTCAACTTTAGATTTTTTAGCTAGCTCCCTTTTGACCTAGGTGTGCGATATAGCCATCGCAGTGGGGCTTACGCATGAAGACACTTTCCAGAGTGAGTTGTCGTGATTTCTCAATGTCTCAATCGCATTTGACATAAGTTTACATATGGGACACTTGTGACACACATAGCTTAACAATGTGTGATCGTATTGCAAGCGACACACTTATGAATGTGGTTCTAAATACAATTAAAAATTAAGCATTTTATGTATTATTGAAGCTATCGTGTTGCATGCAGCACACTTATGAATATTGTTCCAAATACAATTAGCAAGTAAGCATTTTTGTATTAGTGAATAGAATTAAGAATTTAGACTGTAAACGTATAAAAGCTGGCGATGAGCCAAAAGAAATTATTCTTGACTTTAGACTTAAACCAGGTGTTTGTCTTTTTTCCTGAATCAAGTCGGGCATTTTAATGCTTGAATAACTGCGGCTGGAGAGCTAAGATAATACTCAATCCAATCCTTATCCTTGGACTAGGTCCTTTACAGAGTCAACGAGTAAAATAAATGCCAAGTATTTTGCGTGTCTTTATACCAGGGTTGTCCTGGAATTCCTTGAGAAAGGAATATATCAACGTGCCAAGCGAGAATTTCATTTGAAACAAGTTCTTTAATAAATGGTGCAAAGCTAGACTTTTTTCTGCTAAGTCCACTGTTTCGTTAACAATTTACGAAAACTGGTCATGCCCAAGGTTCCGCAGCACCGCCCTACTACCCTCTAGCAGCTCCACTGCTCAGCAAGCCACAACAAGTACCCGCTGCTGCTCGCGCCCCAAGGCGCACCAGCTCCTACCCATAACTAAAAGCTCCGTAGCAGAGTAGGTAGCAATGCTCCCCCTCTTTCCGGCACTAACACAGGGAAAAAGATTCTTAGTCCCAACCACCTGCGCACCGTCTGCCAGCCCAGAATATATATGCTTGCGACATCTCCCAATGAAGTTCCTGTCTTGGATTGTGACACTTTCTTTGAAATTCTGGTCTCAGCTTTTTCGAACCAATTTGAAGGCTGCAAACCTAACTACACCGGGTGCTTCGATGCTTACTCAAGTTACTGAAGCGGCACACAACATGTGCATTGCTGCAATCCAAGAGACGAAATTCACGGCAAGATCTGCTTTCCAGACCTGCTCTGGGTACACATCCACACAAAGGATCACGAGAGTGGAAATGGAGCCGGACTCGCACTCATCACCCACCACTCAGTGCAATATAATCTGTATGTCGGCATTATACATCGGCCGTAGGGAAATGTCCAGGAACGTTAGGGCATATCATCTATCCGATTTCAATGGCCTCCATGATCTGTGGCGTTCTGATTCACAAGCGGACTGCAGGGGTGGGATGTTGGCGGACCAACTAGAAGAAACGATAGTCGGAGACACCCCACCCCCATGGTAGATAATAGTTCGTCATACATTTCCATCGCAAGCGCAGAACTTGTTATCTGCGGCAACTGGCAGCCGATGGTAACATTGGCATCCGCCCACCTACTTATCGTGCTTTCAGCAAGATCATCGAATCTGCGTCGGCTCGTTTTCCAGCAGAGGCCGCAACTCTTGCGAGAGAACTCGACCTTATAAGACAACACGATCCTTGCGACCCCCAAATAAGGGACATAAGCCAACGCATCTGAATGCTTGTGGATGAACACAAGCGGGTGAAAAAGGAGGAGCACTTAAAAAATAGTAACCTCTCTGCTGGTGTGGCTAAGCTATGGTCTTCCTATCGAGCCCCACTAAGCTCAACGAAAAAACATCCATCGCCTTCGGCGATAAAGTGCTGTCTGATGCGAGCGCTTTCTGCCGACAATATGCAATGAATTCTACGTTGATAAAAACAGACGGCGGGCGAAAAGAAGAGCACACAAGTATGAACACACCGCGCCCCATTACCATCACCGCCAAAGAGGTGGAAGATGTCCTCATTGATGCTAAACCATCTAAATAAGTAGGGCCAGACGGCATTGCAATGTCGATGCTTAAAAAACTTGGCAATTAGGGTTGTCTTCAACCTGGCCTCCTCCACCTTTCTCATCCCCAAAAAATGGAAATGGCCAGAGTAGTTCCGCTACTAAAGCCTTCACTGAACCGCCAAAGAGCTGGAAGGTGTTATCGTTCATGCTAAATCATCTAAAGCAGTAGGGGCAGACGGCATAGCCATGTTGATGCTTAAAAAACTTGGCAAAGAGGGATGTCCTCAACCTGCCCTCATCCACTTTTGTAATCTCCGCTATTAATGAGTTTACTGAGCTGCTAGTAAATTAATACACAACAGCATTACAGCAAGCAGCAACACATACATGTTAACATGAAAGCAAGCAACCATACATGCAAGTTGTCAGCAGCTTAGAGGGAAGAAGGAAGGGAAACAGTCACATCAATAATCAACTAAGAGCGAAGATGGAATTACTCACAAATATATATATAGCAAAATAAGAAACTTTTAGATACAACTGTACGAAAAGCCTGACCGTACAAGGTTTAGACCCTAATAGATATAGGCGAACGAGACAACTAAAAGCATAAAAGCAGCACAAAATAAAACAAGTAAGGAACGCTAAGTTCGGGTGTAACCGAACATTACATACTCAGCTGAGAGCTATGGAGAGAAAATAAGGGAAAATCAACATGTAGGAAAATGAACCTAGGGTAACCCTGGAATGTGTTTGTATGACATGTGTATCAAATGGAAGGTATTAAAGAGTACTTTAATACTATGTTCAAACAGAAAAATAAATTGAGGAAATTTCGATTTGAATTGAGTGCTGTTCATACAACTCGATTTAGCTTACACAATAGTACAGCAAGAACATACCTTTGTTCAGACTGTCAAAATGAACACGCACATTATTAGGCGAATGAAATGGAATGAAAACATAAAACTTTGAAATTATTGTGTGTTGTAAGAAAATGTGTTTAATGTTTTGGTTTCATTTTGAGTTTGCCATCTTCTTTTGACAATCCCTACTACAGTGAAATGAAAGACATAAAATCAGCTGATGAGATGAGCCAACCATATAGTTCAGCCATGCTTAACTGACGTTTAAATATACTCAATAAACACACTTTACAATGTTGCATTTGCAGTTTGAAACAATTTATTATGCAATTTTTTTAAATTGGCAATTTATTATTACAATTTATTATATGACAAATTGCGTAATAAATTGCCCAAATAGTAGAAATTGCCAATTTGGTGTGTGTTTGAACCTAGTATAAGAGAGAGTGGGCCATAGTTCTATAGGTGGACGCCATAAAAGTGGGCGTGGTTATAGTCCGATTTCGTTCATTTTAAATAGCTATCTGAGATGAGTGCCCAGGAACCTACATACCAGATTTCATCAAGATACCTCAAAATTTACTCAAGTTATCGTGTTAACGGACGGACGGGCGGACGGACGGACATGACTCAATCAAATTTTTTTTCGATACTGATGATTTTGATATATGGAAGTCTATATCTATCTCGATTCCTTTATACCTGTACAACCAACCGTTATCCAATCAAAGTTATTATACTCTGTGAGCTCTGCTCAACTGAGTATAAAAATAAATGTAAGGCGCTATAAACTCCGAAGAGATTTAAGGCCGGGCTTCTCTTCCAATTTACGTCGGGCTCCTTTTAAATTTTTCTACAAATTGGCAGGACTGGACCTACATGTTTATGCTGACGCCGAACGGCATCTGTAAGGCAGAGGAGTTTTCCCTGGGAAGGTTTTCATGGCAAAAATACACTCGGAGTGCTTGCCAAATCACTGCCGAGGGACATTGTCCGGGGCGTGAACCCAGGATCTTTGGTGTGCTAGGTGGACCACGTTACGATCACACTACGGCGGCCGCCCGTTGTCCGTTTCTCAAATACATTTTCCCATTTCCCATATACAGTTGAGGCAGTAAAAACCAACAGCAACAATCAAGATTTTTTAAAACTGAAAGTAATGAGCCCAATGGCATTGAAAATAGTAAATATTACATACATATCCATGATTGTACAAATTAAGTAATTGCGAAAGTTTTTGCACTACTGAAGATATGTGGTCTACTAAGCACAGCAGTTTTTTTGACTAACCATTGGCTGGATGACTCCCTTCGAAGAAAACCTGTTTCTTTGGCATGTAATAGGTTTTGCGGACTACACACATTTGACGGTATACATGATGCAGTAATTCAAACGGCCTAAAAATATAACATTGTTGCAACTATTACTGATAATGGATTAAATTTCGTCAAAGCTTTTGAAGAGTTTGGTTTTAATACACCTATAAAGTTCATCGACGGTACAGAAAATGATCACGCTGCAGATGTTGCATATTGGAACTGGAAGACTTGTCTACAAATTTTTACCAGAAAACATTGCGGAGGCTATTAGATACGCCACACACACCCTTAATTTACTGGCTACTACTGATGTGCTAAGAGTTTTGAAGAGCGATACCACATTTGAAAAGCATCAGAAAGTAAGTTCCTGAAATTTTTATTATTATTTATGTGCTTAACGCGAGTACCTGTCTGTGGTAGACCCAACCCCACGGTGTCAAACACTAATGTAATTACATGATCAGTGGCCCAACTATCGGCTCCATGTTGCTATCATCAACACTTCGTATTCGAATAATGAGCAAATTAGCATGTAATCGGATGTTTCAATCACAAGTTGTTACCTTGGTCTGATATAGAAGCTATCTGTGCTCCAACCATTTCAAGGATAATGTCATCCGGTTTTGTGGCAACTCCACCTTGAATTCAACTATACCAAGCACAAGCACAAAGATTTCGCTGTGACATGTTCTAATGCTAACTTCATCAGATACATAATACAATTCCACAATTTTAATACAAGTATTAGGAGATGTGAACAACCCTGCTTCACTATTAAAGGTCTGTGTTCAGCATCTCCAACACATCATGATCAAAAATGTCCATTCGCTATGAATAGCTACACCGACGTCGTCCATAAGATCAAAATGTCCCTTCACTGTCAATAACTACAATGACGTCATCAGTAAGATTGTGTTGAAGACATTATCCAATTTTCGGGCTAAGTCCATACATGCATGCATGTGTGGAGTACTTGCTATGGACCAAGCGAATGCTCCAAAATTAACCACAATTCATACAAAAAATATGGTCCAATTAACATTTCGATGTCCTAGGACTAGACCGTATGCTCCAGCTCAGCATTATATCAGAGTAATCCATGGAGTACCCACATTCCAATACCCTGCAAAAATTGTTGGATCATGTAGTCAACTTATTTCATACTGGAATACTTACCATTCTGCTCCACTGTAATGCAGCAATGGACCAACTCATGTTTCTACACGAACATATTGTAAGCCGATCATTAATCGTTTTTATTAATGATTGTAATGACTACACGATGTTTATTGGACTGTGTGTACTCCATGGATTACTCTGATATAATGCTGAGCTGGAGTATATGGTCCAGTCCTAGGACATCGCAATGTTAATTGGACCATATTTTTTGTATGAATTGTGGTTAATTTTGGAGCACTCTTAGTTTTTTATAAGCTACTCTGATCGATTAATTTCCATGGTGCAAATAAAACACGATTATTCCACCTTCAGCCCGACGTTTCGCCAAATTTCCTTGGCATTTTCAAGGGCATAACGAATAAAATGTGGTGGTTGAAAATTATATTAGAACATTTAAAACTGAACTAAACAAACAATCAACAATATAAAAAAAGGAAAGAGATCGATACCATCTTGTATGGTACACTTGTCACTGTCAGCACTCGCTTGGTCCATTTTTGCAGGGAAATATCGTGTAGTAATTACAATCGTTAAAAACGATCAATGATCGGCTTACAATCACCCTCATCGCAGTTTTATTTTCACCCGAAAATATTCACAGTTTTTGTTCACCCTATCGCAGAAGGTGGCGAAAAAATTTTTCGTGTTCGAAAAAGGTTTCACCTTGCCGGCAACTCTTTGTTCGGGCGAAATGAACAGCGGAGAAACCCAAATTTGTTGACATATATTTTACAGGCGAACGAGAGGAAAAGAAAATGTTAGTAATTTTTTCTATTGAAATTGGATAGTCTTATAATTATATGTACTTTTATTATTAGAAATATATCAATAAATAATGCACAATCGGAAGCTGAGTGGAAAAATGTGAAATTCCTGTATTGCTAAGTATGTAAATTCTATTTTTTATTACAACGTATCAGTCGGCCAAGTTATCCATTGTGGACAAAGCGACGGTTCCGAAATGTTGAGCACCACACTGAAACAAGATTGGCTAAGACCCACTTCATGGTCCTTTCCAACGCCTTTTCGCAATGCGAAAAAACGAAAACATGTACTCAACTTTACAATTGGTGGAACTCCAAATTCTTACTTCAATGGTGACAAGGAGTTGGTAAGAATATCTAGCAAATATTAGAATGCCGGCTTGTTTAGCCTGTAATATTGGCGAAAGCTAATTGAAAAAAATTAGCTTGCTATTCAAAGGTGCTCTTACTTACTTACTTAATTGGCGCTTAACCGTCTAAATGGTTATGGCCGTCCAACAAGGCGCGCCAGTCGCTCCTTCGCTCCGCCAACTGGCGCCAATTGGTCACACCAAGGGAGTTTAAATCGTTTTCCACATAGTCCTTCCAACGGAGTGGGGCCGCCCTCTACCTCTGCTTCCATAGGCGGGTTCCGATAGAAACAATTTCTTGGCCGGAGCATCATCTTTTATTCGCATAACATGGCCTAGCCAGCGCAGCCGCTGCGTTTTAATTCGCTGGTCTATGTTGATGTCTGCGTATAGCTCGTACAGATCATCATTAGATCTTCTTCGGTACTCGCCATCGCCAAAGCGTAGAGGTCCATAAATCTTTCGAAGAACTTTTCTCTCGAATACTCCCAAAGCCGCTTCATCTGCTGTTGTCATGGTCCATGCATCTGCCCCATATAGCTGGACGGGTACGATAAGTGACTTGTAGAGTATGATTTTCGTTCGCCGAGAGAGAAATTTACTTTTCAATTGCCTACCTAGTCCAAAGTAGCATTTATTGGCAAGATTGATTCTTCGCTGGATTTCAGTGCAGATGCTGTTGCTAGTGTTGATGCTGGTTCCCAAATAAACGAAGTCTTTTACTATTTCGAAATTATGGCTGCCAACAGTAGCGTGGTTGCCAAGGTGCGTATGCGCTGACTCTTTGCTCGATGACAGCAGGTGCTCCTCAAAAGTGCTCACAATGGTAATTTTAACTTACAGTGAATCACTTAGCTCCAAAGGGTTAGAACTGTCCCTTAATTGCCTCCGAATCGCCTTCATATTTATATTCCAATCGCGCTCAATCAATACCAACCTAAGTGTAATACTAAACATTCTGTTATAAATTTTTTATTTCCGATAGGCGGAAAAAGTTCACCCGAACAAAAGAAGTGAAGGCGAACATTTATCCGCGTGAACTTCGCGATAAGGGTGAATATGTTCTTGTGGAAACATGAGTTGGTCCATTGCTGCATTACAGTGGAGTAGAATGGTAAGTACTTCAGTATGACATAAGTGGACCACATAATCCAACAATTTTTGCAGGGTCTGTAATTTTTGTTTTTATAAATTTAGCTTTATTGTGTTGGTGGCTTGGAGAGAAAGGAGAAAGATGAAGAAATTTCTTCGCACTTCTAGTAAGCAATATATTGAAAATGTGTTTATCTATTTTGTGGTATGATATTGTGTTCAGTATGAAATTAATACCACAGTTTTAGGTTCTAGTAAGCCAATTGAAACTGCCTGAAGAGGAATTCAATCTTTTAAGTAATCCAAAGATTCGCAGGTCTGTTGTCTGTAAGTATTTTGGTCAAGTGCAGGGCGTTTCTGCGAAATGCAAATCGTACGGAAAAAATGCAAAACAGGTGGAAATACAACTAATTTGTTAAATCACTTGAAGCGGTCACATCCATCGTTGATGGAAATGTCTTCACCAACAGCTCTTATAGAATACTTTTTTGAACCTAATAACAACAACATAAGGAAGTCTCAGTCTGTGGATAAGCGAAAAATATAACTGGATTGTACTTTGATTAAAATGATTGCCACAGATATGCAACCCGTTAGAATTGTCGAAGATAACGGTTTATGATCTTTTACACAATTCTTGGATCCTCGGTACATTTTACCTTAACTAGTAACATTAAGAAACACACTTTTAACATATATAAAATCAATACTTGTTGTGTAACCGCTGTTCGTAGGCGAGAAGTAATGGCGGGCCAGGCTTGCTGGAAGCCCGGGCTAAGCTCGTCGTTGATCGTGGTTCTTGCCACAAATTCTCACTCACAGCTACACAGACAAAAAAAAGAAGGTTCATGCCTGTGATTGTGGACAGGAAAAAGAAAAGATAAAGCGGGAGGGAACAGTCCTGTCAGTTGGAGACGACCCACCTCTTTAGTCCGCAACCCGCGAACTACCTTTGAATGCTACTGGGCTCCGACAATTGAAGTAGCATTCCCTAATACTGACAGTAGTCCGTCTGTCCTAGCGTCAAGTCATGTCCGTCAGTCAGTGTATGGATCAAACGCCTAAGTAATAGTCATTATCCTGGAGAATAACAGCCACTGCAAAATTTGGTAAATTTAGTAAACAACCTAGATGTTTCGACTTCATTTACATCAGGTTTTATTTATCAACAAACGAAATTCTTCTTAACTCTAATAAAATGGTGAAAATCTTCCGGTACCCTCAGGAGGAGGAGGAAGAACCGGATAAGGTCGACGATGCTAAAAAGCGCCTGAAGGGCTTGCAGCTCGCCGATCAAGAACCTGGACCCTAATAGTTCCAACGGGTCTAAAGGCTGTCCAAATTAACCTCCAACACTCTATGCTGGCCTTGGACAACCTTGCCGTCTTCCTACTGGAGGAAGACGTTGATATAGCCCTTGTTCAGGATCGGTGGGTGTGGAACAGCCAGGTGAAAGGGCTCTCAATAAAGGGCTACTCTACGTTTTACAAGCGCGAGGACGGCAAGCCTAGGACATGCGTTTGGGTAAAACCTAACTACAATGTTTTTCTTGTTTCTTCTCAGAGCTCTTCGGATCTGACAACGATTTCGCTAGGGACAGCTGACGGAGTCAGCATACTAATTGCTTCTTGCTACATTCCGCATGACAAGGACGCTCCACCGGACGAGGTCCGAGCCTTGATGCAGGACTGGAGATCGGCAAACATTGTGCTGGGATGTGATGCCAATTCCAGGCACTCCCTATGGGGAAGTAAGGAAATCAACACTCGTGGTGAGTCACTTTTCGATTCTATCATTAATACTGACCTAGTAGTATGCAATCGGGGAAACACACCCACCTTTGTATTTCCAACCACGGACACATTCAACGGGAGGGAGAAGGTGTTAGATGTCACGCTACTAAGCGGAAACAGCAATATTCGGGTAGACAGCTGGAGGGTATCAGATAGTCTGTCGCTTTCTGACCACAGGAGGATACTATTCAATATCTGCCTTAATGCAGAAATTCCTATTCTCTATCGTAATCCAAAGAGGACCAATTGGCGCAAGTTCGTCAAAGTGGTAGGAAATAGGCTAAGTAGGCATTCGGCACAGGAAATTTCATCAGTGGGAGACCTTGATGCAAACAGCAGCAAGCTGGAGGAGGCCTTAGGATCTGCACTCCGGATAGCTTGTCCAACTAGTTTTAGTAAAAAGGTATACCCCCCTGGTGGAATTCCAACCTTTTTACACTCAGGAAAGAGACTCGCAAACTATTAAACGAAAACTGGCAACTATATAAAGATAGTCTCAGGTTCTCCAAAAAATCTGTTCAGAAGACAATGACGGAATGCTGGAAAGAATTTTGCTCTTCTATCGAGTCAACTAGAGAATCTTCGAGAATTGGCAAGATTCTCTCGAAGGAAAAATCCTGCCCATCCTTTTTGAGGAAAGAAGATGGATCATGGACAGGGAGCTCCGCTGAAACAGTGGAGCTGCTGGTAAAAATGCACTTTCCAGGCTGTAGTTCCAGCCAAATAGAACCGAGGGAGAATACGGGGATAATACCGTCCCTCCAGTTAATAAATGAACTTATAACGGAAAAAAAGATAGAATGGGCTATCAACAGTTGTTCGCCATACAAATCCCCAGGGCCGGATGGCATTTTCCCAGCGATGCTACAAAAAACTAGCTGTCTGGTGATTCCCTGGATGGATCGCATCTTTAAAGCCTGCATTCGACTTAATCATGTGCCCCTGAATTGGAGAGGGACCAGGATGGTCTTCATCCCAAAGATCAACAAGAGGGGACATGAAAAGCCTAAGGATTTCAGACCCATCAGTATTTCGTCGTTTGTTCTAAAATCGTTTGAAAGACTACTAGACGTCCACATTCGTGGTAGGTTGGATACCTCGGGGCTTTCAACAGCCCAGCATGCCTATCTCAGGGGCCGCTCAACAGAGACTGCTTTACATGAAGTAGTCCCCAAGGTAGAGTCGTCCTTCGAAAACAAACAATTTACCCTGGCTGCATTCTTTGACATAGATGGAGCTTTCAATGATGTCCGGCTGGAAGCAATAGAAGGCGCCCTTTATGTACTCGGAATAGAGGACCCTATCGTAAACTGTATAGGGACGGCTCTGCGGTCCAGAATGATAAGCGCTAAACTGGGGGCTAGTGAGATCACGGCATATACGTGGAAGGAGACCCCTCACGGCGGGGTCTTGTCACCACTGCTCTGGCTTTGACTTATAGACAACATACTTCGTCAACTCAACAAGGATGGGGTTAAAGTGGTGGCCTACGCGGATGACGTAGACCAGTATTAGGTATCTGGTCTGTGTCCCAATGTGATTAGTGGGATCATGCATGGATCACTGAGGAAGCTGAGCAGTTGAGCGAAGACCGCCCGACTAAGCGTTAACCCCTCAAAGACAGAACTAGTGCTCTTCACCTCTAGGGAGAAAATCCCAAGTTTTAACCTTCCCACTCCTGATGGCCAGGAGTTAAGTCTTTTTGATAGGGCCAAATATCTAGGAGCCTTTTTAACACCAAAGCAGAACTGGATGCTTAACACAGAACACAGGGTCAAACGAGCCTACGGGGCTATGTATGCCTGCAAAGGAATGCTAGGTAAAAAGTGGTATCTGAGGCCAGACCTCATGGCCTAGATGTATAAGGCAGTTATTCGACCAAGTCTGACATATGGGGCACTCGTATGGTGGAAGGCGGTAGAGGCGAAATACATAACTAACATGCTAGGGAAAGTTCAACGATCTGCCTGCGGGGCGATCATGGGGGCAATTAGGTCGCGTCCCTCGGAAGCTTTAAACGTGTGTAACGACAGCCTATCTTCATACTGGCTTACATGAGTGGCAGAGTGTATATGCGCCTATGTCTTTATGCGTTTTGTCTCCAGGTCCGTTCCTTGGCCGCAATGTTGCCACTAACCTAATAACATCGCGTAGTGACAACAGTGTACCTACAATGAACACAATGTTGCAGCGGAAATGAGATGTTGCGCGTTGGCATCAGGTTGTTAGCAGCAGTCACTATGTTGCTAACAGCCTAGCAGCATTGACGAATGCCATGTACCTATGTGTTTGTTTTGTTCTGTATTATGTATGTTGATGTGTATTGGTACAAGGCTATGAACGTGTGAATGAATCAGTGTGAGCACGAACAAAGTGTATCTGAGTAGGTGTTCGTTTTGTGGAGCGGTAAGCGTGTAAATGTATGAGTGCAGGATTGTATGAACGTATCGATGGAAAATACGGGAAATCCGAAAAGAAGGTTTAGCTTGTATAGGTAGGAATTTTCCGTTTCTGGGTAACGTTCCTTGCCACGGCGGTAGCTATAAAAGGGCGCAACGTTAGGCAACGGACAAAGTATTACTTTATCAGTGCCCAGTGTGAGTGAGTGAATATTTAAAAGTTTGTGCCCCCAAAAATATTTAAAAAAGTCTGAAGAGCGCGTCTTAAAGCGAAACAAAAAACAAGTAAGTAAGGTTAAATTCGGGTGTAACCGAACATTACATACTCAGTTGAGAGCTATGGTGACAACATAAGGGAAAATAACCATGTAGGAAAATGAACCGAGGGAAACCCTGGAATTTGTTTTTTGTATGACATGTGTATCAAATGAAAGGCATTCAAGAGTATTTTATGAGGGAGTGGGCCATAGTTCTATAGGTGGACGCCATAAAGGTGGATCAGGGTTGACTCTAGAATGCGTTTGTACGATATGGGTATCAAATGAAAGGTGTTAATGAGTATTTTAAAAGGGAGTGATCCTTAGTTCCATAGGTGGACGCCGTTTCGAGATATCGCCACAAAGGTGGACCAGGGGCGACCCTAGAATTTGTTTGTACAATATGGGCATCAAACGAATGGTGTTAATGAGTATTTTAAAAGGGAGTGGGCCTTAGTTCTATAGGGGGATGCCGTTTCGAAATATAGCCATATAGGTGGACCAGGGGTGACTCTAGAATGTGTTTGTTCGATATGGGTATCAAATTAAAGGTATTAATGAGGGTTTTAAAAGGGAGTGGTGGTTGTTGTTTAGGTGGTCGCATTTTCGAGATATCGCCATAAAGGTGGACCAGGGGTGACCCTAGCATTTGTTTGTACAATATGGGTATCAAATGAAAGGTGTTAATGAGAGTTTTAAAAGGGAGTGGTGTGAAGGCGTTTTCCAGATATCGACCAAAATGTGGACCAGGGTGACCCAGAACATCATCTGTTGGATACCGCTAATTTATTTATATATGTAATACCTGTCAAGATTTTAAGGGTTTTTTATTTCGCCCTGCAGAACTTTTTCATTTTCTTCTACTTAATATGGTAGGTGTCACAACCATTTTATAAAGTTTTTTCTAAAGTTATATTTCGAGTCAATAAAACAATCCAATTACCTTACCATGTTTCATCCCTTTTTTCGTATTTGGTATAGAATTATAGCATTTTTTTCATTTTTCGTAATTTTCGATATCGAAAAAGTGGGCGTGGTCATAGTCGAATTTCGTTCATTTTTCATACCAAGATAAAGTGAGTTCAAGTAAGCACGTGAACTAAGTTCATTAAAGATATGTCGATTTTTGCTCAAGTTATCATGTTAACGGCCATGCGGAAGGACAGACGGACGACTGTGTATAAAAACTGGGCGTGGCATCAACCGATTTCGCCCATTTTCACAGAAAACAGTTAGCGTCGTAAAATCTATGCCCCTACCAAATTTCAAAAGGATTGGTTAATTTTTGTTCGACTTATGGCGTTAAAAGTATCCTAGACAAATTAAATGAAAAAGGGCGGAGCCACGCCCATTTTGAAATTTTCTTTTATTTTTGTATTTTGTTGCACCATATCATTATTGGAGTTGAATGTTGACATAATTTACTTATATACTGTAAAGATATTAAATTTTTTGTTAAAATTTTACTTAAAAAAAATTTTTTTTTTAAAAGTGGGCGTGGTCCTTCTCCGATTTTGCTAATTTTTATTATGCGTACATATAGTAATATTAGTAACGTTCCTGCCAAATTTCATCATGATATCTTCAACGACTGCCAAATTACAGCTTGCAAATTTTTAAATTACCTTCTTTTAAAAGTGGGCGGAGCCACGCCCATTGTCGAAAATTTTACTAATTTTCTATTCTGCGTCATAAGTTCAACTCATCTACCAAGTTTCGTCGCTTTAGCTGTCTTCTCTAATGAATTATCGCACTTTTTCGGTTTTTCCAAATTTTCGATATCGAAAAAGTGGGCGTGGTTATAGTCCGATATCGTTCATTTTAAATAGTGATCTGAGATGTGTGCTCAGGAATCTACGTACCAAATTTCATCAAGATAGCTCAAAATTTACTCAAGTTATCGTGTTAACGGACGGACGGACGGACGGACGGACGGATGGACGGACATGGCTCAATCAAATTTTTTTTCGATCCTGATTATTTTGATATATGGAAGTCTATATCTATCTCGATTCCTTTATATATGTACAACCAACCGTTATCCAATCAAACTTAATATACTCTGTGAGCTCTGCTCAACTGAGTATAAAAGAAGTAAGGAAGGTTAAGTTCGGGTGTAACCGAACATTACATACTCAGTTGAGAGCTATGGTGACAACATAAGGGAAAATAACCATGTAGGAAAATGAACCGAGGGAAACCCTGGAATGTGTTTGTATGACATGTGTATCAAATGAAAGGCATTAAAGAGTATTTTATGAAGGACTAAGGTCACATAGTTCTATAGGTGGACGCCATTTAGGGATATCGCCATAAAGGTGGATCAGGGTTGACTCTAGAATTTGTTTGTACAATATGGATATCAAATGAAAGGTCTTAAAGAGTATTTTATGAGGGAGTGGGCCATAGTTCTATAGGTGGACGCTTTTTAGGGATATAGCCATAAAGGTGGATCAGGGTTGACTCTAGAATGCGTTTGTACGATATGGGTATCAAATGAAAGATGTTAATGAGTATTTTAAAAGGGATATATCCTTAGTTCCATAGGTGGACGCCGTTTCGAGATACCGCCATAAAGGTGGACCAGGGGTGACCCTAGAATTTGTTTGTACAATATGGGTATCAAAAGAAAGGTGTTAATGAGTATTTTAAAAGGGAGTAATCCTTAGTTCCATAGGTGGACGCCGTTTCGAGATATCGCCATAAAGGTGGACCAGGGGCGACCCTAGAATTTGTTTGTACGATATGGGTATCAAATTAAAGGTATTAAGGAGGGTTTTAAAAGGGAGTGGTGGTAGTTGTATAGGTGGTCGCCTTTTCGGGATATCGCCATAAAGGTGGACCAGGGGTGACTCTAGAATGCGTTTGTACGATTTGGGTATCAAATGAAAGGTGCTAATGAGTATTTTAAAACGGAGTAATCCTTAGTTCCATAGGTGGACGCCGTTTCGAGATATCGCCATAAAGGTGGACCAGAGGAGACCCTAGAATTTGTTTTTACAATATGGGTATCAAAAGAAAGGTGTTAATGATTATTTTAAAAGGGAGTAATCCTTAGTTCCACAGGTAGACGCCGTTTCGAGATATCGCCACAAAGGTGGACCAGGTGTGACCCTAGAATTTGTTTGTACAATATTGGTATCAAAAGAAAGGTGTTAATGAGTATTTTAAAAGGGAGTGATGCTTAGTTCCACAGGTGGACGCCGTTTCGAGATATCGCCATAAAGGTGGACCAGGTGTGACCCTAGAATGCGTTTGTACAATATGGGTATCAAACGAAAGATGTTAATGAGTATTTTAAAAGGGAGTAATCCTTAGTTCCATAGCTGGACGCCGTTTCGAGATATCGCCATAAAGGTGGACCAGGGGTGACCCTAGAATTTGTATGTATAATATGTGTATCAAAAGAAAGGTGTTAATGAGTATTTTAAAAGGGAGTGATGCTTAGTTCCAGAGGTGGACACTGTTTCGAGATATCGCCATAAAGGTGTACCAGGTGTGACCCTAGAATTTGTTTGTACGATATGGGTATCAAATTAAAGGTATTAATGAGGGGTTTAAAAAGGGTGGATACCGCCATAAAGGTGGACCAGGGGTGACCCTAGAATTTGTTTGTACAATATGGGTATCAAAAGAAAGGTGTTAATGAGTATTTTAAAAGGGAGTAATCCTTAGTTCCATAGGTGGACGCCGTTTCGAGATATCGCCATAAAGGTGGACCAGGGGCGACCCTAGAATTTGTTTGTACGATATGGGTATCAAATTAAAGGTATTAATGAGGGTTTTAAAAGGGAGTGGTGGTAGTTGTATAGGTGGTCGCCTTTTCGAGATATCGCCATAAAGGTGGACCAGGGGTGACTCTAGAATGCGTTTTTACGATATGGGTATCAAATGAAAGGTGTTAATGAGTATTTTAAAAGGGAGTAATCCTTAGTTCCATAGGTGGACGCAGTTTCGAGATATCACCATAAAGGTGGACCAGGGGTGACCCTAGAATTTGTTTGTACAATATGGGTATCAAATTAAAGGTATTAATGAGTATTTTAAAAGGGAGTAATCCTTAGTTCCATAGGTGGACGCCGTTTCGAGATATCGCCACAAAGGTGGACCAGGGGATACCCTAGAATTTGTTTGTACAATATGGGCATCAAACGAATGGTGTTAATGAGTATTTTAAAAGGGAGTGGGCCTTAGTTCTATAGGTGGACGCCGTTTCGAAATATCGCCATAAAGGTGGACCAGGGGAACTCTAGAATGTGTTTGTACGATATGGGTATCAAATTAAAGGTATTAATGAGGGTTTTAAAAGGGAGTGGTGGTTGTTGTATAGGTGGTCGCCTTTTCGAGATATCGCTATAAACGTGGAATAGGGGTGACTCGAGAATGCGTTTGTACGATATGGGTATTAAATGAAAGGTGTTAAAGAGTATTTTATGAGGGAGTGGGCCATAGTTCTATAGGTGGACGCCATTTAGAAATATAGCCATAAAGGTGGATCAGGGTTGACTCTAGAATGCGTTTGTACGATATGGGTATCAAATGAAAGGTGTTAATGAGTATTTTAAAAGGGAGTAATCCTTAGTTCCATAGGTGGACGCCGTTTCGAGATACCGCCATAAAGGTGGACCAGGGGTGACCCTAGAATTTGTTTGTACAATATGGGTATCAAAAGAAAGGTGTTAATGAGTATTTTAAAAGGGAGTAATCCTTAGTTCCATAGGTGGACGCCGTTTCGAGATATCGCCATAAAGGTGGACCAGGGGCGACCCTAGAATTTGTTTGTACGATATGGGTATCAAATTAAAGGTATTAAGGAGGGTTTTAAAAGGGAGTGGTGGTAGTTGTATAGGTGGTCGCCTTTTCGGGATATAGCCATAAAGGTGGACCAGGGGTGACTCTAGAATGCGTTTGTACGATTTGGGTATCAAATGAAAGGTGCTAATGAGTATTTTAAAACGGAGTAATCCTTAGTTCCATAGGTGGACGCCGTTTCGAGATATCGCCATAAAGGTGGACCAGAGGTGACCCTAGAATTTGTTTGTACAATATGGGTATCAAAAGAAAGGTGTTAATGATTATTTTAAAAGGGAGTAATCCTTAGTTCCACAGGTAGACGCCGTTTCGAGATATCGCCACAAAGGTGGACCAGGTGTGACCCTAGAATTTGTTTGTACAATATTGGTATCAAAAGAAAGGTGTTAATGAGTATTTTAAAAGGGAGTGATGCTTAGTTCCACAGGTGGACGCCGTTTCGAGATATCGCCATAAAGGTGGACCAGGTGTGACCCTAGAATGCGTTTGTACAATATGGGTATCAAACGAAAGATGTTAATGAGTATTTTAAAAGAGAGTAATCCTTAGTTCCATAGGTGGACGCCGTTTCGAGATATCGCCATAAAGGTGGACCAGGGGTGACCCTAGAATTTGTATGTATAATATGGGTATCAAAAGAAAGGTGTTAATGAGTATTTTAAAAGGGAGTGATGCTTAGTTCCAGAGGTGGACACCGTTTCGAGATATCGCCATAAAGGTATACCAGGTGTGACCCTAGAATTTGTTTGTACGATATGGGTATCAAATTAAAGGTATTAATGAGGGGTTTAAAAAGGGTGGATACCGCCATAAAGGTGGACCAGGGGTGACCCTAGAATTTGTTTGTACAATATGGGTATCAAAAGAAAGGTGTTAATGAGTATTTTAAAAGGGAGTAATCCTTAGTTCCATAGGTGGACGCCGTTTCGAGATATCGCCATAAAGGTGGACCAGGGGCGACCCTAGAATTTGTTTGTACGATATGGGTATCAAATTAAAGGTATTAAGGAGGGTTTTAAAAGGGAGTGGTGGTAGTTGTATAGGTGGTCGCCTTTTCGAGATATCGCCATAAAGGTGGACCAGGGGTGACTCTAGAATGCGTTTGTACGATATGGGTATCAAATGAAAGGTGTTAATGAGTATTTTAAAAGGGAGTAATCCTTAGTTCCATAGGTGGACGCAGTTTCGAGATATCACCATAAAGGTGGACCAGGGGTGACCCTAGAATTTGTTTGTACAATATGGGTATCAAATTAAAGGTATTAATGAGTATTTTAAAAGGGAGTAATCCTTAGTTCCATAGGTGGACGCCGTTTCGAGATATCGCCACAAAGGTGGACCAGGGGATACCCTAGAATTTGTTTGTACAATATGGGCATCAAACGAATGGTGTTAATGAGTATTTTAAAAGGGAGTGGGCCTTAGTTCTATAGGTGGACGCCGTTTCGAAATATCGCCATAATGGTGGACCAGGGGAACTCTAGAATGTGTTTGTATGATATGGGTATCAAATTAAAGGTATTAATGAGGGTTTTAAAAGGGAGTGGTGGTTGTTGTATAGGTGGTCGTCTTTTCGAGATATCGCTATAAAGGTGGAATAGGGGTGACTCTAGAATGCGTTTGTACGATATGGGTATTAAATGAAAGGTGTTAAAGAGTATTTTATGAGGGAGTGGGCCATAGTTCTATAGGTGGACGCCATTTAGAAATATAGCCATAAAGGTGGATCAGGGTTGACTCTAGAATGCGTTTGTACGATATGGGTATCAAATGAAAGGTGTTAAGGAGGGTTTTAAAAGGGAGTGGTGGTAGTTGTATAGGTGGTCGCCTTTTCGAGATATCGCCATAAAGGTGGACCAGGGGTGACTCTAGAATGCGTTTGTACGATATGGGTATCAAATGAAAGGTGTTAATGAGTATTTTAAAAGGGAGTAATCCTTAGTTCCATAGGTGGACGCCGTTTCGAGATACCGCCATAAAGGTGGACCAGGAGTGACCCTAGAATTTGTTTGTACAATATAGGTATTAAAAGAAAGGTGTTAATGAGTATTTTAAAAGGGAGTAATCCTTAGTTCCATAGATGGACGCCGTTTCGAGATATCGCCATAAATGTGGACCAGGGGCGACCCTAGAATTTGTTTGTACGATATGGGTATCAAATTAAAGGTATTAAGGAGGGTTTTAAAAGGGAGTGGTGGTAGTTGTATAGGTGGTCGCCTTTTCGAGATATCGCCATAAAGGTGGACCAGGGGTGACTCTAGAATGCGTTTGTACGATATGGGTATCAAATGAAAGGTGTTAATGAGTATTTTAAAAGGGAGTAATCCTTAGTTCCATAGGTGGACGCCGTTTCGAGATACCGCCATAAAGGTGGACCAGGAGTGACCCTAGAATTTGTTTGTACAATATAGGTATTAAAAGAAAGGTGTTAATGAGTATTTTAAAAGGGAGTAATCCTTAGTTCCATAGGTGGACGCCGTTTCGAGATATCGCCATAAAGGTAGACCAGGGGTGAACCTAGAATTTGTTTGTACAATATGGGTATCAAAAAAAAGGTGTTAATGAGTATTTTAAAAGGGATTGGGCCTTAGTTCTATAGGTGGACGCCGTTTCGAAATACCGCCATAAAGGTGGACCAGGGGTGACTCTAGAATGTGTTTGTACGATATGGGTATCAAATTAAAGGTATTAATGAGAGTTTTAAAAGGGAGTGGTGGTAGTTGTATATGTGAAGGCTTTTTCCAGATCGCGACCAAAATGTGGACCAGGGTGACCCAGAACATCATCTGTTGGATACCGCTAATTTATTTATATATGTAATACCTGCCAAGATTTTAAGGGTTTTTTATTTCGCCCTGCGGAACTTTTTCATTTTCTTCTACTTAATATGGTAGGTGTCACAACCATTTTATAAAGTTTTTTCTAAAGTTATATTTCGTGTCAATAAACCAATCCAATTACCTCACCATGTTTCATCCCTTTTTTCGTATTTGGTATAGAATTATGGCATTTTTTTCATTTTTCGTAATTTTCGATATCGAAAAAGTGGGCGTGGTCATTGTCGGATTTCGTTAATTTTTCATACCAAAATAAAGTGAGTTCAAGTAAGTACGTGAACTAAGTTCATTAAAGATATGTCGATTTTTGCTGAAGTTATCGTGTTAACGGCCATGCGGAAGGACAGACGAACGACAGTGTATAAAAACTGGGCGTGGCATCAACCGATTTCGCCCGTTTTCACAGAAAACAGTTAACATCATAAAATCTATGCCCCTACCAAATTTCAAAAGGATTGGTTAATTTTTGTTCGACTTATGACGTTAAAAGTATCCTAGACAAATTAAATGAAAAAGGGCGGAGCCACGCCCATTTTGAAATTTTCTTTTATTTTTGTATTTTGTTGTACCATGTCATTACTGGAGTTGAATGTTGACATAATTTACTTATATACTGTAAAGATATTAAATTTTTTGTTAAAATTTTACTTTAAAAAATTTTTTTTTTTTAAAGTGGGCGTGGTCTTTCTCCGATTCTGCTAATTTTTATTAGGCGCACATATAGTAATAGGAGTAACGTCCCTGCCAAATTTCATCATGATATCTTCAATGACTGACAAATTACAGCTTTCAAAATTTTTAAATTACCTTCTTTTAAAAGTGGGCGGTGCCACGCCCATTGTCCAAAATTTTACTAATTTTCTATTCTGCGTCATAAGTTCAACTCATCTACCAAGTTTCGTCGCTTTATCTGTCTTTGGTAATGAATTATCGCACTTTTTCGGTTTTACGAAATTTTCGATATCGAAAAAGTGGGCGTGGTTATAGTCCGATATCGTTGATTTTGAATAGCGATCTGATATGAGTGCTCGGGAACCTACATACCAAATTTCATCAAGTTACCTCAAAAGTTACTCAAGTTATCGTGTTAACGGACGGACGGACGGACATGGCTCAATCAAATTTTTTTTCGATCCTGATTATTTTGATATATGGAAGTCTATATCTATCTCGATTCCTTTATATATGTACAACCAACCGTTATCCAATCAAACTTAATATACTCTGTGAGCTCTGCTCAACTGAGTATAAAAACGTTTGTTGTGCGCGAATAAAAGCAAGACTTAAAGTTGTGAGCGCCGAAAAGTTTTTCGCGAAACGTGAAAAAAAACGACACAGAAAGGAGTAAATGCTAGGGATATCCTGCCCACCATCAAGCGGTTCCCGACTCAGGATAGCAGCAGAAGTTCCTGGTAAGTACAATGGTTTTCTTTGCCCTTGAATTTTTTTATCTCCCACCAACTTGGCATGCCCACTGGGAAGCTGGCTTCCACATAGCCAATTTTCCAAGCAAGCCAAAAGCAAATTTGCATGCATATATGCACGCCTTCATACAGGCATATGTATGTCGGTGTGTATATTAATCATGCAGACAAAAAAAAATAGTTTTAGCATCACCAGGCTTTTTACACTAGGAATTCTTCAAGAATAATGTTTTTCTTTTCGTATCCTAAAAGGGCACACCCTTCTGGAAAGCACCACTGGGCACGGCAATTTTTGCTACATACCGCCCGGCAACAACCACCACGCACGGCCTTTTTTTATTTGGTGGCGCACACTACAACAACAACCACTACAGCACTTTTTCTTGGCGACATACCGCCCAAAAACACTACAAAAACGTTTGTAAATTGGCGACAACAATTATTACGCATCGAAAAACACTACATTACATTTTTATTTTACCGGCGCACACCACACCAATAAAAAAAACAAAAAATTCCTCACAGTGGCGACATACCGCCCAACAACAGAATCATCTACCAGAACTTTCAACTTGGCATATAGTATTTTTCACCGGCGGCGTTGAGCCGTAACAACAACAGCAAAGACACAATAAACTTTTCAACCTCAATAGTAGTTTTCACCGGCGGCATTGAGCTGAAAACAAAACAACAGCCACGTCAACACCTACAACAAGGTACTAGACGATTTTTGGCAAAACGACAATAGAAAAAATCCTGCCCATCCTTTTTGAGGAAAGAAGATGGACCATGGACAGGGAGCTCCGCTGAAACAGTGGAGCTGCTGGTAAAAATGCACTTTCCAGGCTGTAGTTCCAGCCAAATAGAACCGAGGGAGAATACGGGGTAATACCCTCCCTCCAGTTAATAAATGAACTTATAACGAAAAAAGATAGAATGGCTATCAACAGTTTTTCGCCATACAAATCCCCAGGGCCGGATGGCATTTTCCCAGCGATGCTACAAAAAACTATCTGTCTGGTGATTCCCTGGATGGATCGCATCTTTAAAGCCTGCATTCGACTTAATCATGTGCCCCTGAATTGGAGAGGGACCAGGGTGGTCTTCATCCCAAAGCATTTCTTTTTCGCGCATATAAAATCTGAGTTTTACTTTAACTCCATATTTCAGGAGTTAATGGTGACACTTTTGCCTCCATCATTTTTCTTCTTTTCGTTTCTTCATTTTCTTAATTTTTCCACTTCAGTTTGACATTAAATTTTTTTTAGTATTTTTATACCTCCGTTTTCTACCATATACACATTTTTATACCTTTCATGAAAATGAAATGGTATATTAATTTCGTCACGAAACCGAAAATTGTAAGTCCTTAAAGGAAAATAGATAGACCCACCATTAAGTATACCGAAATAATCAGGTTGAAGAGCTGAGTTGATTTAGCCATGTCCGTCTGTCCGTCTGTCCGTCTGTCTGTTTGTATGCAAACTAGTCCCTCAATTTTTGAGATATCTTGATAAAATTTGGTGAGCAGGTGTATTTGGGTGTCCGATTAGACATTTGTCGGAACCGACCGGATCGGACCACTATAGCATATATCCTCCATACAACCGATTTTTCAGAAAAAGAGGATTTTTGTAATATCTTACCCAATTTAACAGATTGAAGTTTAAAACTTCACCATATACTTTCGTATATTGCACATATTGTTGCCTGAAAAAATTTATGAGATCGGTCGTATATATAGTATATATCCCCCACAACCGATTGTTCAGATAAGGAACTTTTCGTAATTACTGCCCTATTTTAAGAGCTAGAGGCTTCAAATTTCAGCGAATGCTTACGTATATAGCATATATTGTTGTCTGAAAAAATCATAAAGATCGGTGGTATATATAGTATATATATGGTGGTATATATAGTATATATATATAGTATATATATATATATTTTCGCAAATTTTAGCCCCATTTTAACAGCTAGAAGCGTAAAATTTCACCGAATATTTACTTATATAGCATATTTTGTTGTCTGAAAAAATCATTGAGATCGGTTGTATATATAGTATATATCTCATACAACCGATTGTTCAGATAAGAAACTTTTCGCAATTTCTACCCCATTTTAACAGCTATAAGCTTCAAATTTCACCGATTGCTTACGCATATAGCATATATTGTTGTCTGAAAAAATCATAGAGATCGGTTGTATATATAGTATATATCTCATACAACCGATTGTTCAGATAAGAAACTTTTCGCAATTTCTACCCCATTTTAACAGCTATAAGCTTCAAATTTCACTGATTGCTTACGTATATAGCATATATTGTTGTCTGAAAAAATCATAGAGATCGGTTGTATATATAGTATATATCTCATACAACCGATTGTTCAGATAAGAAACTTTTCGCAATTTCTACCCCATTTTAACAGCTAGAAGCTTCAAATTTCACCAACTGCTTACGTGTATAGCATATATTGATGTCTGAAAAAATCATTGAGATCGGTGGTATACATAGTATATATCTCATACAACCGATTGTTCAGATAAGAAACTTTGCGCAATTTCTGCCCCGTTTTAACAGTTAGAAGCTTCAAATTTCACAAAATGCTTTCGTATATAGCATATATTGTTGTCTGAAAAAATCATAGAGATCGGTGGTATATATATATATACTTCATATAAACTGTCATATTGACCCCTTTTTTACGGCTAGAAGCTTCAAGATTCATCAAGTTTCATCAAATAGTTAGGTTTACGTCATATATTTTTGAAATACGTGATTCGTAGCCATAGTTTTTACATGCAGACCACAAAAAACGTGAAGCTTTGCATCCTCACACAGATTACCTACCTATTTTTATACCTTTCATGAAAATGAAATGGTATATTAATTTCGTCACGAAACCGAAAATTGTAAGTCCTTAAAGGAAAATAGATAGACCCACCATTAAGTATACCGAAATAATCAGGTTGAAGAGCTGAGTTGATTTAGCCATGTCCGTCTGTCCGTCTGTCCGTCTGTCCGTCTGTCTGTTTGTATGCAAACTAGTCCCTCAATTTTTGAGATATCTTGATAAAATTTGGTGAGCAGGTGTATTTGGGTGTCCGATTAGACCACTATAGCATATATCCTCCATACAACCGATTTTTCAGAAAAAGAGGATTTTTGTAATATCTTACCCAATTTAACAGATTGAAGTTTCAAACTTCACCATATACTTTCGTATATTGCACATATTGTTGCCTGAAAAAATTTATGAGATCGGTCGTATATATAGTATATATCCCCCACAACCGATTGTTCAGATAAGGAACTTTTCGTAATTACTGCCTTATTTTAAGAGCTAGAGGCTTCAAATTTCAGCGAATGCTTACGTATATAGCATATATTGTTGTCTGAAAAAATCATAAAGATCGGTGGTATATATAGTATATATATGGTGGTATATATAGTATATATATATAGTATATATATATATATTTTCGCAAATTTTAGCCCCATTTTAACAGCTAGAAGCGTAAAATTTCACCGAATATTTACTTATATAGCATATATTGTTGTCTGAAAAAATCATTGAGATCGGTTGTATATATAGTATATATCTCATACAACCGATTGTTCAGATAAGAAACTTTTCGCAATTTCTACCCCATTTTAACAGCTATAAGCTTCAAATTTCACCGATTGCTTACGCATATAGCATATATTGTTGTCTGAAAAAATCATAGAGATCGGTTGTATATATAGTATATATCTCATACAACCGATTGTTCAGATAAGAAACTTTTCGCAATTTCTACCCCATTTTAACAGCTATAAGCTTCAAATTTCACTGATTGCTTACGTATATAGCATATATTGTTGTCTGAAAAAATCATAGAGATCGGTTGTATATATAGTATATATCTCATACAACCGATTGTTCAGATAAGAAACTTTTCGCAATTTCTACCCCATTTTAACAGCTAGAAGCTTCAAATTTCACCAACTGCTTACGTGTATAGCATATATTGATGTCTGAAAAAATCATTGAGATCGGTGGTATACATAGTATATATCTCATACAACCGATTGTTCAGATAAGAAACTTTGCGCAATTTCTGCCCCGTTTTAACAGTTAGAAGCTTCAAATTTCACAAAATGCTTTCGTATATAGCATATATTGTTGTCTGAAAAAATCATAGAGATCGGTGGTATATATATATATACTTCATATAAACTGTCATATTGACCCCTTTTTTACGGCTAGAAGCTTCAAGATTCATCAAGTTTCATCAAATAGTTACGTTTACGTCATATATTTTTGAAATACGTGATTCGTAGCCATAGTTTTTACATGCAGACCACAAAAAACGTGAAGCTTTGCATCCTCACACAGATTACCTACCTATTTTTATACCTTTCATGAAAATGAAATGGTATATTAATTTCGTCACGAAACCGAAAATTGTAAGTCCTTAAAGGAAAATAGATAGACCCACCATTAAGTATACCGAAATAATCAGGTTGAAGAGCTGAGTTGATTTAGCCATGTCCGTCTGTCCGTCTGTCCGTCTGTCCGTCTGTCTGTTTGTATGCAAACTAGTCCCTCAATTTTTGAGATATCTTGATAAAATTTGGTGAGCAGGTGTATTTGGGTGTCCGATTAGACCACTATAGCATATATCCTCCATACAACCGATTTTTCAGAAAAAGAGGATTTTTGTAATATCTTACCCAATTTAACAGATTGAAGTTTCAAACTTCACCATATACTTTCGTATATTGCACATATTGTTGCCTGAAAAAATTTATGAGATCGGTCGTATATATAGTATATATCCCCCACAACCGATTGTTCAGATAAGGAACTTTTCGTAATTACTGCCCTATTTTAAGAGCTAGAGGCTTCAAATTTCAGCGAATGCTTACGTATATAGCATATATTGTTGTCTGAAAAAATCATAAAGATCGGTGGTATATATAGTATATATATGGTGGTATATATAGTATATATATTCACCGAATATTTACTTATATACCATATATTGTTGTCTGAAAAAATCATTGAGATCGGTTGTATATATAGTATATATCTCATACAACCGATTGTTCAGATAAGAAACTTTTCGCAATTTCTACCCCATTTTAACAGCTATAAGCTTCAAATTTCAGCGATTGCTTACGCATATAGCATATATTGTTGTCTGAAAAAATCATAGAGATCGGTTGTATATATAGTATATATCTCATACAACCGATTGTTCAGATAAGAAACTTTTCGCAATTTCTACCCCATTTTAACAGCTATAAGCTTCAAATTTCACTGATTGCTTACGTATATAGCATATATTGTTGTCTGAAAAAATCATAGAGATCGGTTGTATATATAGTATATATCTCATACAACCGATTGTTCAGATAAGAAACTTTTCGCAATTTCTACCCCATTTTAACAGCTAGAAGCTTCAAATTTCACCAACTGCTTACGTGTATAGCATATATTGATGTCTGAAAAAATCATTGAGATCGGTGGTATACATAGTATATATCTCATACAACCGATTGTTCAGATAAGAAACTTTGCGCAATTTCTGCCCCGTTTTAACAGTTAGAAGCTTCAAATTTCACAAAATGCTTTCGTATATAGCATATATTGTTGTCTGAAAAAATCATAGAGATCGGTGGTATATATATTATATACTTCATATAAACTATCATATTGACCCCTTTTTTACGGCTAGAAGCTTCAAGATTCATCAAGTTTCATCAAATAGTTACGTTTACGTCATATATTTTTGAAATACGTGATTCGTAGCCATAGTTTTTACATGCAGACCACAAAAAACGTGAAGCTTTGCATCCTCACACAGATTACCTACCTATTTTTATACCTTTCATGAAAATGAAATGGTATATTAATTTCGTCACGAAACCGAAAATTGTAAGTCCTTAAAGGAAAATAGATAGACCCGCCATTAAGTATACCGAAATAATCAGGTTGAAGAGCTGAGTTGATTTAGCCATGTCCGTCTGTCCGTCTGTCCGTCTGTCTGTTTGTATGCAAATTAGTCCCTCAATTTTTGAGATATCTTGATAAAATTTGGTGAGCAGGTGTATTTGGGTGTCCGATTAGACCACTATAGCATATATCCTCCATACAACCGATTTTTCAGAAAAAGAGGATTTTTGTAATATCTTACCCAATTTAACAGATTGAAGTTTCAAACTTCACCATATACTTTCGTATATTGCACATATTGTTGCCTGAAAAAATTTACGAGATCGGTCGTATATATAGTATATATCCCCCACAACCGATTGTTCAGATAAGGAACTTTTCGTAATTTCTACCCCATTTTAACAGCTATAAGCTTAAAATTTCACCGATTGCTTACGTATATAGCATATATTGTTGTCTGAAAAAGTCATAGAGATCGGTTGTATATATAGTATATATCTCACACAACCGATTGTTCAGATAAGAAACTTTTCGCAATTTCTACCCCATTTTAACAGCTATAAGCCTAAATTTCACCGATTGCTTACGTATATAGCATATATTGTTGTCTGAAAAAGTCATAGAGATCGGTTGTATATATAGTATATATCTCACACAACCGATTGTTCAGATAAGAAACTTTTCGCAATTTCTACCCCATTTTAACAGCTAGAAGCTTCAAATTTCAGCAAATGCTTAAGTATATAGCATATATTGTTGTCTGAAAAAATCATAGAGATCGGTTGTATATATAGTATATATCTCATACAACCGATTGTTCAGATAAGAAACTTTGCGCAATTTCTGCCCCGTTTTAACAGCTAGAAGCTTCAAATTTCACAAAATGCTTACGTATATAGCATATATTGTTGTCTGAAAAAATCATAGAGATCGGTGGTATATATATTATATACTTCATATAAACTCTCATTTTTGCCCCTTTTTTACGGCTAGAAGCTTCAAAATTCATCAAATTTCATCAAATAGTTACGTTTACGTCATATATTTTTGAAATACGTGATTCGTAGTCATACTTTTTACATGCAGACCACAAAAAACGTGAAGCTTTGCATCCTCACACAGATTACCTACCTATTTTTATACCTTTCATGAAAATGAAATGGTATATTAATTTCGTCACGAAACCGAAAATTGTAAGTCCTTAAAGGAAAATAGATAGACCCGCCATTAAGTATACCGAAATAATCAGGTTGAAGAGCTGAGTTGATTTAGCCATGTCCGTCTGTCCGTCTGTCCGTCTGTCCGTCTGTCTGTTTGTATGCAAACTAGTCCCTCAATTTTTGAGATATCTTGATAAAATTTGGTGAGCAGGTGTATTTGGGTGTCCGATTAGACGTTTGTCGGAACCGACCGGATCGGACCACTATAGCATATATCCTCCATACAACCGATTTTTCAGAAAAAGAGGATTTTTGTAATATCTTACGCAATTTAACAGATTGAAGTTTCAAACTTCACCATATACTTTCGTATATTGCACATATTGTTGCCTGAAAAAATTTATGAGATCGGTCGTATATATAGTATATATCCCCCACAACCGATTGTTCAGATAAGGAACTTTTCGTAATTACTGCCCTATTTTAAGAGCTAGAGGCTTAAAATTTCAGCGAATGCTTACGTATATAGCATATATTGTTGTCTGAAAAAATCATAAAGATCGGTGGTATATATAGTATATATATGGTGGTATATATAGTATATATATATAGTATATATATATATATTTTCGCAAATTTTAGCCCCATTTTAACAGCTAGAAGCGTCAAATTTCACCGAATATTTACTTATATAGCATATATTGTTGTCTGAAAAAATCATTGAGATCGGTTGTATATATAGTATATATCTCATACAACCGATTGTTCAGATAAGAAACTTTTCGCAATTTCTACCCCATTTTAACAGCTATAAGCTTCAAATTTCACCGATTGCTTACGCATATAGCATATATTGTTGTCTGAAAAAATCGTAGAGATCGGTTGTATATATAGTATATATCTCATACAACCGATTGTTCAGATAAGAAACTTTTCGCAATTTCTACCCCATTTTAACAGCTATAAGCTTCAAATTTCACTGATTGCTTACGTATATAGCATATATTGTTGTCTGAAAAAATCATAGAGATCGGTTGTATATATAGTATATATCTCATACAACCGATTGTTCAGATAAGAAACTTTTCGCAATTTCTACCCCATTTTAACAGCTAGAAGCTTCAAATTTCACCAACTGCTTACGTGTATAGCATATATTGATGTCTGAAAAAATCATTGAGATCGGTGGTATACATAGTATATATCTCATACAACCGATTGTTCAGATAAGAAACTTTGTGCAATTTCTGCCCCGTTTTAACAGTTAGAAGCTTCAAATTTCACAAAATGCTTTCGTATATAGCATATATTGTTGTCTGAAAAAATCATAGAGATCGGTGGTATATATATTATATACTTCATATAAACTGTCATATTGACCCCTTTTTTACGGCTAGAAGCTTCAAGATTCATCAAGTTTCATCAAATAGTTACGTTTACGTCATATATTTTTGAAATACGTGATTCGTAGCCATAGTTTTTACATGCAGACCACAAAAAACGTGAAGCTTTGCATCCTCACACAGATTACCTACCTATTTTTATACCTTTCATGAAAATGAAATGGTATATTAATTTCGTCACGAAACCGAAAATTGTAAGTCCTTAAAGGAAAATAGATAGACCCACCATTAAGTATACCGAAATAATCAGGTTGAAGAGCTGAGTTGATTTAGCCATGTCCGTCTGTCCGTCTGTCCGTCTGTCTGTTTGTATGCAAACTAGTCCCTCAATTTTTGAGATATCTTGATAAAATTTGGTGAGCGGGTGTATTTGGGTGTCCGATTAGACATTTGTCGGAACCGACCGGATCGGACCACTATAGCATATATCCTCCATACAACCGATTTTTCAGAAAAAGGGGTTTTTTGAAATATCTTACCCAATTTAACAGATTGAAGCTTCAAACTTCACCATATACTTTCGTATATTGCACATATTGTTGCCTGAAAAAATTGATGAGATCGGTCGTATATATAGTATATATCCCCCACAACCGATTGTTCAGATAAGGAACTTTTCGTAATTTCTACCCCATTTTAACAGCTATAAGCTTCAAATTTCACGGATTGCTTACATATATAGCATATATTGTTGTCTGAAAAAATCATAGAGATCGGTTGTATATATAGTATATATCTCATACAACCGATTGTTCAGATAAGAAACTTTTCGCAATTTCTACCCCATTTTAACAGCTATAAGCTTAAAATTTCACCGATTGCTTACGCATATAGCATATATTGTTGTCTGAAAAAATCATAGAGATCGGTTGTATATATAGTATATATCTCACACAACCGATTGTACAGATAAGAAACTTTTCGCAATTTCTACCCCATTTTAACAGCTAGAAGCTTCAAATTTCAGCAAATGCTTAAGTATATAGCATATATTGTTGTCTGAAAAAATCACAGAGATCGGTTGTATATATAGTATATATCTCATACAACCGATTGTTCAGATAAGAAACTTTGCGCAATTTCTGCCCCGTTTTAACAGCTAGAAGCTTCAAATTTCACAAAATGCTTACGTATATAGCATATATTGTTGTCTGAAAAAATCATAAAGATCGGTGGTATATATATTATATACTTCATATAAACTCTCATTTTTGCCCCTTTTTTACGGCTAGAAGCTTCAAAATTCATCAAATTTCATCAAATAGTTACGTTTACGTCATATATTTTTGAAATACGTGATTCGTAGTCATACTTTTTACATGCAGACCACAAAAAACGTGAAGCTTTGCATCCTCACACAGATTACCTACCTATTTTTATACCTTTCATGAAAATGAAATGGTATATTAATTTCGTCACGAAACCGAAAATTGTAAGTCCTTAAAGGAAAATAGATAGACCCGCCATTAAGTATACCGAAATAATCAGGTTGAAGAGCTGAGTTGATTTAGCCATGTCCGTCTGTCCGTCTGTCCGTCTGTCTGTTTGTATGCAAACTAGTCCCTCAATTTTTGAGATATCTTGATAAAATTTGGTGAGCAGGTGTATTTGGGTGTCCGATTAGACATTTGTCGGAACCGACCGGATCGGACCACTATAGCATATATCCTCCATACAACCGATTTTTCAGAAAAACAGGATTTTTGTAATATCTTACCCAATTAACAGATTGAAGTTTCAAACTTCACCATATACTTTCGTATATTGCACATATTGTTGCCTGAAAAAATTTATGAGATCGGTCGTATATATAGTATATATCCCCCACAACAGATTGTTCAGATAAGGAACTTTTCGTAATTACTGCCCTATTTTAAGAGCTAGAGGCTTCAAATTTCAGCGAATGCTTACGTATATAGCATATATTGTTGTCTGAAAAAATCATAAAGATCTGTGGTATATATAGTATATATATGGTGGTATATATAGTATATATATATAGTATATATATATATATTTTCGCAAATTTTAGCCCCATTTTAACAGCTAGAAGCGTCAAATTTCACCGAATATTTACTTATATAGCATATATTGTTGTCTGAAAAAATCATTGAGATCGGTTGTATATATAGTATATATCTCATACAACCGATTGTTCAGATAAGAAACTTTTCGCAATTTCTACCCCATTTTAACAGCTATAAGCTTCAAATTTCACCGATTGCTTACGCATATAGCATATATTGTTGTCTGAAAAAATCATAGAGATGGGTTGTATATATAGTATATATCTCATACAACCGATTGTTCAGATAAGAAACTTTTCGCAATTTCTACCCCATTTTAACAGCTATAAGCTTCAAATTTCACTGATTGCTTACGTATATAGCATATATTGTCTGAAAAAATCATAGAGATCGGTTGTATATATAGTATATATCTCATACAACCGATTGTTCAGATAAGAAGCTTTTCGCAATTTCTACCCCATTTTAACAGCTAGAAGCTTCAAATTTCACAAACTGCTTACGTGTATAGCATATATTGATGTCTTAAAAAAGCATTGAGATCGGTGGTATACATAGTATATATCTCATACAACCGATTGTTCAGATAAGAAACTTTGCGCAATTTCTGCCCCGTTTTAACAGTTAGAAGCTTCAAATTTCACAAAATGCTTTCGTATATAGCATATATTGTTGTCTGAAAAAATCATAGAGATCGGTGGTATATATATTATATACTTCATATAAACTGTCATATTGACCCCTTTTTTACGGCTAGAAGCTTCAAGATTCATCAAGTTTCATCAAATAGTTACGCTTACGTCATATATTTTTGAAATACGTGATTCGTAGCCATAGTTTTTACATGCAGACCACAAAAAACGTAAGCTTTGCATCCTCACACAGATTACCTACCTATTTTTATACCTTTCATGAAAATGAAATGGTATATTAATTTCGTCACGAAACCGAAAATTGTAAGTCCTTAAAGGAAAATAGATAGACCCACCATTAAGTATACCGAAATAATCAGGTTGAAGAGCTGAGTTGATTTAGCCATGTCCGTCTGTCCGTCTGTCCGTCTGTCCGTCTGTCTGTTTGTATGCAAACTAGTCCCTCAATTTTTGAGATATCTTGATAAAATTTGGTGAGCAGGTGTATTTGGGTGTCCGATTAGACATTTGTCGGAACCGACCGGATCGGACCACTATAGCATATATCCTCCATACAACCGATTTTTCAGAAAAAGAGGATTTTTGTAATATCTTACCCAATTTAACAGATTGAAGTTTCAAACTTCACCATATACTTTCGTATATTGCACATATTTTTGCCTGAAAAAATTTATGAGATCGGTCGTATATATAGTATATATCCCCCACAACCGATTGTTCAGATAAGGAACTTTTCGTAAATACTGCCCTATTTTAAGAGCTAGAGGCTTCAAATTTCAGCGAATGCTTACGTATATAGCATATATTGTTGTCTGAAAAAATCATAAAGATCTGTGGTATATATAGTATATATATGGTGGTATATATAGTATATATATATATATTTTCGCAAATTTTAGCCCCATTTTAACAGCTAGAAGCGTCAAATTTCACCGAATATTTACTTATATAGCATATATTGTTGTCTGAAAAAATCATTGAGATCGGTTGTATATATAGTATATATCTCATACAACCGATTGTTCAGATAAGAAACTTTTCGCAATTTCTACCCCATTTTAACAGCTATAAGCTTAAAATTTCACCGATTGCTTACGTATATAGCATATATTGTTGTCTGAAAAAATCATAGAGATCGGTTGTATATATAGTATATATCTCACACAACCGATTGTTCAGATAAGAAACTTTTCGCAATTTCTACCCCATTTTAACAGCTAGAAGCTTCAAATTTCAGCAAATGCTTAAGTATATAGCATATATTGTTGTCTGAAAAAATCATAGAGATCGGTTGTATATATAGTATATATCTCATACAACCGATTGTTCAGATAAGAAACTTTGCGCAATTTCTGCCCCGTTTTAACAGCTAGAAGCTTCAAATTTCACAAAATGCTTACGCATATAGCATATATTGTTGTCTGAAAAAATCATAGAGATCGGTGGTATATATATTATATACTTCATATAAACTCTCATTTTTGCCCCTTTTTTACGGCTAGAAGCTTCAAAATTCATCAAATTTCATCAAATAGTTACGTTTACGTCATATATTTTTGAAATACGTGATTCGTAGTAATACTTTTTACATGCAGACCACAAAAAACGTGAAGCTTTGCATCCTCACACAGATTACCTACCTATTTTTATACCTTTCATGAAAATGAAATGGTATATTAATTTCGTCACGAAACCGAAAATTGTAAGTCCTTAAAGGAAAATAGATAGACCCACCATTAAGTATACCGAAATAATCAGGTTGAAGAGCTGAGTTGATTTAGCCATGTCCGTCTGTCCGTCTGTCCGTCTGTCTGTTTGTATGCAAACTAGTCCCTCAATTTTTGAGATATCTTGATAAAATTTGGTGAGCAGGTGTATTTGGGTGTCCGATTAGACATTTGTCGGAACCGACCGGATCGGACCACTATAGCATATATCCTCCATACAACCGATTTTTCAGAAAAAGAGGATTTTTGTAATATCTTACCCAATTTAACAGATTGAAGTTTCAAAATTCACCATATACTTTCGTATATTGCACATATTGTTGCCTGAAAAAATTTATGAGATCGGTCGTATATATAGTATATATCCCCCACAACCGATTGTTCAGATAAGGAACTTTTCGTAATTACTGCCCTATTTTAAGAGCTAGAGGCTTCAAATTTCAGCGAATGCTTACGTATATAGCATATATTGTTGTCTGAAAAAATCATAAAGATCGGTGGTATATATAGTATATATATGGTGGTATATATAGTATATATATATATATATATATTTTCGCAAATTTTAGCCCCATTTTAACAGCTAGAAGCGTCAAATTTCACCGAATATTTACTTATATAGCATATATTGTTGTCTGAAAAAATCATTGAGATCGGTTGTATATATAGTATATATCTCATACAACCGATTGTTCAGATAAGAAACTTTTCGAAATTTCTACCCCATTTTAACAGCTATAAGCTTCAAATTTCACCGATTGCTTACGCATATAGCATATATTGTTGTCTGAAAAAATCATAGAGATCGGTTGTATATATAGTATATATCTCATACTACCGATTGTTCAGATAAGAAACTTTTCGCAATTTCTACCCCATTTTAACAGCTATAAGCTTCAAATTTCACTGATTGCTTACGTATATAGCATATATTGTTGTCTGAAAAAATCATAGAGATCGGTTGTATATATAGTATATATCTCATACAACCGATTGTTCAGATAAGAAACTTTTCGCAATTTCTACCCCATTTTAACAGCTAGAAGCTTCAAATTTCACCAACTGCTTACGTGTATAGCATATATTGATGTCTGAAAAAATCATTGAGATCGGTGGTATACATAGTATATATCTCATACAACCGATTGTTCAGATATGAAACTTTGCGCAATTTCTGCCCCGTTTTAACAGTTAGAAGCTTCAAATTTCACAAAATGCTTACGTGTATAGCATATATTGATGTCTGAAAAAATCATTGAGATCGGTGGTATATATAGTATATATATGGTGGTATATATAGTATATATATATAGTATATATATATATATTTTCGCAAATTTTAGCCCCATTTTAACAGCTAGAAGCGTCAAATTTCACCGAATATTTACTTATATAGCAATATTGTTGTCTGAAAAAATCATTGAGATCGGTTGTATATATAGTATATATCTCATACAACCGATTGTTCAGATAAGAAACTTTTCGCAATTTCTACCCCATTTTAACAGCTATAAGCTTCAAATTTCACCGATTGCTTACGCATATAGCATATATTGTTGTCTGAAAAAATCATAGAGATCGGTTGTATATATAGTATATATCTCATACAACCGATTGTTCAGATAAGAAACTTTTCGCAATTTCTACCCCATTTTAACAGCTAGAAGCTTCAAATTTCACCAACTGCTTACGTGTATAGCATATATTGATGTCTGAAAAAATCATTGAGATCGGTGGTATACATAGTATATATCTCATACAACCGATTGTTCAGATAAGAAACTTTGCGCAATTTCTGCCCCGTTTTAACAGTTAGAAGCTTCAAATTTCACAAAATGCTTTCGTATATAGCATATATTGTTGTCTGAAAAAATCATAGAGATCGGTGGTATATATATTATATACTTCATATAAACTGTCATATTGACCCCTTTTTTACGGCTAGAAGCTTCAAGATTCATCAAGTTTCATCAAATAGTTACGTTTACGTCATATATTTTTGAAATACGTGATTCGTAGCCATAGTTTTTACATGCAGACCACAAAAAACGTGAAGCTTTGCATCCTCACACAGATTACCTACCTATTTTTATAACTTTCATGAAAATGAAATGATATATTAATTTCGTCACGAAACCGAAAATTGTAAGTCCTTAAAGGAAAATAGATAGACCCACCATTAAGTATACCGAAATAATCAGGTTGAAGAGCTGAGTTGATTTAGCCATGTCCGTCTGTCCGTCTGTCCGTCTGTCTGTTTGTATGCAAACTAGTCCCTCAATTTTTGAGATATCTTGATAAAATTTGGTGAGCAGGTGTATTTGGGTGTCCGATTAGACATTTGTCGGAACCGACCGGATCGGACCACTATAGCATATATCCTCCATACAACCGATTTTTCAGAAAAAGAGGATTTTTGTAATATCTTACCCAATTTAACAGATTGAAGTTTCAAACTTCACCATATACTTTCGTATATTGCACATATTGTTGCCTGAAAAAATTTATGAGATCGGTCGTATATATAGTATATATCCCCCACAACCGATTGTTCAGATAAGGAACTTTTCGTAATTACTGCCCTATTTTAAGAGCTAGAGGCTTCAAATTTCAGCGAATGCTTACGTATATAGCATATATTGTTGTCTGAAAAAATCATAAAGATCGGTGGTATATATAGTATATATATGGTGGTATATATAGTATATATATATGGTATATATATATATATTTTCGCAAATTTTAGCCCCATTTTAACAGCTAGAAGCGTCAAATTTCACCGAATATTTACTTATATAGCATATATTGTTGTCTGAAAAAACCATTGAGATCGGTTGTATATATAGTATATATCTCATACAACCGATTGTTCAGATAAGAAACTTTTCGCAATTTCTACCCCATTTTAACAGCTATAAGCTTCAAATTTCACCGATTGCTTACGCATATAGCATATATTGTTGTCTGAAAAAATCATAGAGATCGGTTGTATATATAGTATATATCTCATACAACCGATTGTTCAGATAAGAAACTTTTCGCAATTTCTACCCCATTTTAACAGCTATAAGCTTCAAATTTCACTGATTGCTTACGTATATAGCATATATTGTTGTCTGAAAAAATCATAGAGATCGGTTGTATATATAGTATATATCTCATACAACCGATTGTTCAGATAAGAAACTTTTCGCAATTTCTACCCCATTTTAACAGCTAGGAGCTTCAAATTTCACCAACTGCTTACGTGTATAGCATATATTGATGTCTGAAAAAATCATTGAGATCGGTGGTATACATAGTATATATCTCATACAACCGATTGTTCAGATAAGAAACTTTGCGCAATTTCTGCCCCGTTTTAACAGTTAGAAGCTTCAAATTTCACAAAATGCTTTCGTATATGGCATATATTGTTGTCTGAAAAAATCATAGAGATCGGTGGTATATATATTATATACTTCATATAAACTGTCATATTGACCCCTTTTTTACGGCTAGAAGCTTCAAGATTCATCAAGTTTCATCAAATAGTTACGTTTACGTCATATATTTTTGAAATACGTGATTCGTAGCCATAGTTTTTACATGCAGACCACAAAAAACGTGAAGCTTTGCATCCTCACACAGATTACCTACCTATTTTTATACCTTTCATGAAAATGAAATGGTATATTAATTTCGTCACGAAACCGAAAATTGTAAGTCCTTAAAGGAAAATAGATAGACCCACCATTAAGTATACCGAAATAATCAGGTTGAAGAGCTGAGTTGATTTAGCCATGTCCGTCTGTCCGTCTGTCTGTTTGTATGCAAACTAGTCCCTCAATTTTTGAGATATCTTGATAAAATTTGGTGAGCAGGTGTATTTGGGTGTCCGATTAGACATTTGTCGGAACCGACCGGATCGGACCACTATAGCATATATCCTCCATACAACCGATTTTTCAGAAAAAGAGGATTTTTGTAATATCTTACCCAATTTAACAGATTGAAGTTTCAAACTTCACCATATACTTTCGTATATTGCACATATTGTTGCCTGAAAAAATTTATGAGATCGGTCGTATATATAGTATATATCCCCCACAACCGATTGTTCAGATAAGGAACTTTTCGTAATTACTGCCCTATTTTAAGAGCTAGACGCTTCAAATTTCAGCGAATGCTTACGTATATAGCATATATTGTTGTCTGAAAAAATCATAAAGATCGGTGGTATATATAGTATATATATGGTGGTATATATAGTATATATATTTAGTATATATATATATATTTTCGCAAATTTTAGCCCCATTTTAACAGTTAGAAGCGTCAAATTTCACCGAATATTTACTTATATAGCATATATTGTTGTCTGAAAAAACCATTGAGATCGGTTGTATATATAGTATATATCTCATACAACCGATTGTTCAGATAAGAAACTTTTCGCAATTTCTACCCCATTTTAACAGCTATAAGCTTCAAATTTCACTGATTGCTTACGTATATAGCATATATTGTTGTATGAAAAAATCATAGAGATCGGTTGTATATATAGTATATATCTCATACAACCGATTGTTCAGATAAGAAACTTTTCGCAATTTCTACCCCATTTTAACAGCTAGAAGCTTCAAATTTCACCAACTGCTTACGTGTATAGCATGTATTGATGTCTGAAAAAATCATTGAGATCGGTGGTATACATGGTATATATCTCATACAACCGATTGTTCAGATAAGAAACTTTGCGCAATTTCTGCCCCGTTTTAATAGTTAGAAGCTTCAAATTTCACAAAATGCTTTCGTATATAGCATATATTGTTGTCTGAAAAAATCATAGAGATCGGTGGTATATATATTATATACTTCATATAAACTGTCATATTGACCCCTTTTTTACGGCTAGAAGCTTCAAGATTCATCAAGTCTCAACAAATAGTTACGTTTACGTCATATATTTTTGAAATACGTGATTCGTAGCCATAGTTTTTACATGCAGACCACAAAAAACGTGAAGCTTTGCATCCTCACACAGATTACCTACCTATTTTTATACCTTTCATGAAAATGAAATGGTATATTAATTTCGTCACGAAACCGAAAATTGTAAGTCCGTAAAGGAAAATAGATAGACCCACCATTAAGTATACCGAAATAATCAGGTTGAAGAGCTGAGTTGATTTAGCCATGTCCGTCTGTCCGTCTGTCCGTCTGTCTGTTTGTATGCAAACTAGTCCCTCAATTTTTGAGATATCTTGATAAAATTTGGTGAGCGGGTGTATTTGGGTGTCCGATTAGACATTTGTCGGAACCGACCGGATCGGACCACTATAGCATATATCCTCCATACAACCGATTTTTCAGAAAAAGAGGATTTTTGTAATATCTTACCCAATTTAACAGATTGAAGTTTCTAACTTCACCATATACTTTCGTATATTGCACATATTGTTGCCTGAAAAAATTTATGAGATCGGTCGTATATATAGTATATATCCCCCACAACCGATTGTTCAGATAAGGAACTTTTCGTAATTACTGCCCTATTTTAAGAGCTAGAGGCTTCAAATTTCAGCGAATGCTTACGTATACAGCATATATTGTTGTCTGAAAAAATCATAAAGATCGGTGGTATATATAGTATATATATGGTGGTATATATAGTATATATATATATATTTTCGCAAATTTTAGCCCCATTTTAACAGCTAGAAGCGTCAAATTTCTCCGAATATTTACTTATATAGCATATATTGTTGTCTGAAAAAATCATTGAGATCGGTTGTATATATAGTATATATCTCATACAACCGATTGTTCAGATAAGAAACTTTTCGCAATTTCTACCCCATTTTAACAGCTATAAGCTTCAAATTTCACCGATTGCTTACGCATATAGCATATATTGTTGTCTGAAAAAATCATAGAGATCGGTTGTATATATAGTATATATCTCATACAACCGATTGTTCAGATAAGAAACTTTTCGCAATTTCTACCCCATTTTAACAGCTATAAGCTTCAAATTTCACTGATTGCTTACGTATATAGCATATATTGTTGTCTGAAAAAATCATAGAGATCGGTTGTATATATAGTATATATCTCATACAACCGATTGTTCAGATAAGAAACTTTTCGCAATTTCTACCCCATTTTAACAGCTAGAAGCTTCAAATTTCACCAACTGCTTACGTGTATAGCATATATTGATGTCTGAAAAAATCATTGAGATCGGTGGTATACATAGTATATATCTCATACAACCGATTGTTCAGATAAGAAACTTTGCGCAATTTCTGCCCCGTTTGAACAGTTAGAAGCTTCAAATTTCACAAAATGCTTTCGTATATAGCATATATTGTTGTCTGAAAAAATCATAGAGATCGGTGGTATATATATTATATACTTCATATAAACTGTCATATTGACCGCTTTTTTACGGCTAGAAGCTTCAAGATTCATCAAGTTTCATCAAATAGTTACGTTTACGTCATATATTTTTGAAATATATAGCATATATTGTTGTCTGAAAAAATCATAGAGATCGGTGGTATATATATTATATACTTCATATAAACTGTCATATTGACCCCTTTTTTACGGCTAGAAGCTTCAAGATTCATCAAGTTTCATCAAATAGTTACGTTTACGTCATATATTTTTGAAATACGTGATTCGTAGCCATAGTTTTTACATGCAGACCACAAAAAACGTGAAGCTTTTCATCCTCACACAGATTACCTACCTATTTTTATACCTTTCATGAAAATGAAATGGTATATTAATTTCGTCACGAAACCGAAAATTGTAAGTCCGTAAAGGAAAATAGATAGACCCACCATTAAGTATACCGAAATAATCAGGTTGAAGAGCTGAGTTGATTTAGCCATGTCCGTCTGTCCGTCTGTCCGTCTGTCTGTTTGTATGCAAAATAGTCCCTCAATTTTTGAGATATCTTGATAAAATTTGGTGAGCAGGTGTATTTGGGTGTCCGATTAGACATTTGTCGGAACCGACCGGATCGGACCACTATAGCATATATCCTCCATACAACCGATTTTTCAGAAAAAGAGGATTTTTGTAATATCTTACCCAATTTAACAGATTGAAGTTTCAAACTTCACCATATACTTTCGTATATTGCACATATTGTTGCCTGAAAAAATTTATGAGATCGGTCGTATATATAGTATATATCCCCCACAACCGATTGTTCAGATAAGGAACTTTTCGTAATTACTGCCCTATTTTAAGAGCTAGAAGCTTCAAATTTCAGCGAATGCTTACGTATATAGCATATATTGTTGTCTGAAAAAATCATAAAGATCGGTGGTATATATAGTATATATATGGTGGTATATATAGTATATATATATAGTATATATATATATATTTTCGCAAATTTTAGCCCCATTTTAACAGCTAGAAGCGTCAAATTTCACCGAATATTTACTTATATAGCATATATTGTTGTCTGAAAAAATCATTGAGATCGGTTGTATATATAGTATATATCTCATACAACCGATTGTTCAGATAAGAAACTTTTCGCAATTTCTACCCCATTTTAACAGCTATAAGCTTCAAATTTCACCGATTGCTTACGCATATAGCATATATTGTTGTCTGAAAAAATCATAGAGATCGGTTGTATATATAGTATATATCTCATACAACCGATTGTTCAGATAAGAAACTTTTCGCAATTTCTACCCCATTTTAACAGCTATAAGCTTCAAATTTCACTGATTGCTTACGTATATAGCATATATTGTTGTCTGAAAGAATCATAGAGATCGGTTGTATATATAGTATATATCTCATACAACAGATTGTTCAGATAAGAAACTTTTCGCAATTTCTACCCCATTTTAACAGCTAGAAGCTTCAAATTTCACCAACTGCTTACGTGTATAGCATATATTGATGTCTGAAAAAATCATTGAGATCGGTGGTATACATAGTATATATCTCATACAACCGATTGTTCAGATAAGAAACTTTGCGCAATTTCTGCCCCGTTTTAACAGTTAGAAGCTTCAAATTTCACAAAATGCTTTCGTATATAGCATATATTGTTGTCTGAAAAAATCATAGAGATCGGTGGTATATATATTATATACTTCATATAAACTGTCATATTGACCCCTTTTTTACGGCTAGAAGCTTCAAGATTCATCAAGTTTCATCAAATAGTTACGTTTACGTCATATATTTTTGAAATACGTGATTCATAGCCATAGTTTTTACATGCAGACCACAAAAAACGTGAAGCTTTGCATCCTCACACAGATTACCTACCTATTTTTATACCTTTCATGAAAATGAAATGGTATATTAATTTCGTCACGAAACCGAAAATTGTAAGTCCTTAAAGGAAAATAGATAGACCCACCATTAAGTATACCGAAATAATCAGGTTGAAGAGCTGAGTTGATTTAGCCATGTCCGTCTGTCCGTCTGTCCGTCTGTCTGTTTGTATGCAAACTAGTCCCTCAATTTTTGAGATATCTTGATAAAATTTGGTGAGCAGGTGTATTTGGGTGTCCGATTAGACATTTGTCGGAACCGACCGGATCGGACCACTATAGCATATATCCTCCTACAACCGATTTTTCAGAAAAAGAGGATTTTTGTAATATCTTACCCAATTTAACAGATTGAAGTTTCAAACTTCACCATATACTTTCGTATATTGCACATATTGTTGCCTGAAAAAATTTATGAGATCGGTCGTATATATAGTATATATCCCCCACAACCGATTGTTCAGATAAGGAACTTTTCGTAATTACTGCCCTATTTTAAGAGCTAGAGGCTTCAAATTTCAGCGAATGCTGACGTATATAGCATATATTGTTGTCTGAAAAAATCATAAAGATCGGTGGTATATATAGTATATATATGGTGGTATATATAGTATATATATATAGTATATATATATAGTATATATATATATATTTTCGCAAATTTTAGCCCCATTTTAACAGCTAGAAGCGTCTAATTTCACCGAATATTTACTTATATAGCATATATTGTTGTCTGAAAAAATCATTGAGATCGGTTGTATATATAGTATATATCTAATACAACCGATTGTTCAGATAAGAAACTTTTCGCAATTTCTACCCCATTTTAACAGCTATAAGCTTCAAATTTCACCGATTGCTTACGCATATAGCATATATTGTTGTCTGAAAAAATCATAGAGATCGGTTGTATATATAGTATATATCTCATACAACCGATTGTTCAGATAAGAAACTTTTCGCAATTTCTACCCCATTTTAACAGCTATAAGCTTCAAATTTCACTGATTGCTTACGTATATAGCATATATTGTTGTCTGAAAAAATCATAGAGATCGGTTGTATATATAGTATATATCTCATACAACCGATTGTTCAGATAAGAAACTTTTCGCAATTTCTACCCCATTTTAACAGCTATAAGCTTCAAATTTCACTGATTGCTTACGTATATAGCATATATTGTTGTCTGAAAAAATCATAGAGATCGGTGGTATACATGGTATATATCTCATACAACCGATTGTTCAGATAAGAAACTTTGCGCAATTTCTGCCCCGTTTTAACAGTTAGAAGCTTCAAATTTCACAAAATGCTTTCGTATATAGCATATATTGTTGTCTGAAAAAATCATAAAGATCGGTGGTATATATAGTATATATATGGTGGTATATATAGTATATATATATAGTATATATATATATATTTTCGCAAATTTTAGCCCCATTTTAACAGCTAGAAGCGTCAAATTTCACCGAATATTTACTTATATAGCATATATTGTTGTCTGAAAAAATCATTGAGATCGGTTGTATATATAGTATATATCTCATACAACCGATTGTTCAGATAAGAAACTTTTCGCAATTTCTATCCCATTTTAACAGCTATAAGCTTCAAATTTCACCGATTGCTTACGCATATAGCATATATTGTTGTCTGAAAAAATCATAGAGATCGGTTGTATATATAGTATATATCTCATACAACCGATTGTTCAGATAAGAAACTTTTCGCAATTTCTACCCCATTTTAACAGCTATAAGCTTCAAATTTCACTGATTGCTTACGTATATAGCATATATTGTTGTCTGAAAAAATCATAGAGATCGGTTGTATATATAGTATATATCTCATACAACCGATTGTTCAGATAAGAAACTTTTCGCATTTCTACCCCATTTTAACAGCTAGAAGCTTCAAATTTCACCAACTGCTTACGTGTATAGCATATATTGATGTCTGAAAAAATCATTGAGATCGGTGGTATATATGGTATATATCTCATACAACCGATTGTTCAGATAAGAAACTTTGCGCAATTTCTGCCCCGTTTTAACAGTTAGAAGCTTCAAATTTCACAAAATGCTTTCGTATATAGCATATATTGTTGTCTGAAAAAATCATAGAGATCGGTGGTATATATATTATATACTTCATATAAACTGTCATATTGACCCCTTTTTTACGGCTAGAAGCTTCAAGATTCATCAAGTCTCATCAAATAGTTACGTTTACGTCATATATTTTTGAAATACGTGATTCGTAGCCATAGTTTTTACATGCAGACCACAAAAAACGTGAAGCTTTGCATCCTCACACAGATTACCTACCTATTTTTATACCTTTCATGAAAATGAAATGGTATATTAATTTCGTCACGAAACCGAAAATTGTAAGTCCTTAAAGGAAAATAGATAGACCCACCATTAAGTATACCGAAATAATCAGGTTGAAGAGCTGAGTTGATTTAGCCATGTCCGTCTGTCCGTCTGTCCGTCTGTCTGTTTGTATGCAAACTAGTCCCTCAATTTTTGAGATATCTTGATAAAATTTGGTGAGCAGGTGTATTTGGGTGTCCGATTAGACATTTGTCGGAACCGACCGGATCGGACCACTATAGCATATATCCTCCATACAACCGATTTTTCAGAAAAAGAGGATTTTTGTAATATCTTACCCAATTTAACAGATTGAAGTTTCTAACTTCACCATATACTTTCGTATATTGCACATATTGTTGCCTGAAAAAATTTATGAGATCGGTCGTATATATAGTATATATCCCCCACAACCGATTGTTCAGATAAGGAACTTTTCGTAATTACTGCCCTTTTTTAAGAGCTAGAGGCTTCAAATTTCAGCGAATACTTACGTATATAGCATATATTGTTGTCTGAAAAAATCATAAAGATCGGTGGTATATATAGTATATATATGGTGGTATATATAGTATATATATATATATTTTCGCAAATTTTAGCCCCATTTTAACAGCTAGAAGCGTCAAATTTCTCCGAATATTTACTTATATAGCACATATTGTTGCCTGAAAAAATTGATGAGATCGGTCGTATATATAGTATATATCCCCCACAACCGATTGTTCAGATAAGGAACTTTTCGTAATTTCTACCCCATTTTAACAGCTATAAGCTTCAAATTTCACCGATTGCTTACGTATATAGCATATATTGTTGTCTGAAAAAATCATAGAGATCGGTTGTATATATAGTATATATCTCATACAACCGATTGTTCAGATAAGAAACTTTTCGCAATTTCTACCCCATTTTAACAGCTATAAGCTTAAAATTTCACCGATTGCTTACGTATATAGCATATATTGTTGTCTGAAAAAATCATAGAGATCGGTTGTATATATAGTATATATCTCACACAACCGATTGTTCAGATAAGAAACTTTTCGCAATTTCTACCCCATTTTAACAGCTAGAAGCTTCAAATTTCAGCAAATGCTTAAGTATATAGCATATATTGTTGTCTGAAAAAATCATAGAGATCGGTTGTATATATAGTATATATCTCATACAACCGATTGTTCAGATAAGAAACTTTGCGCAATTTCTGCCCCGTTTTAACAGCTAGAAGCTTCAAATTTCACAAAATGCTTACGTATATAGCATATATTGTTGTCTGAAAAAATCATAGAGATCGGTGGTATATATATTATATACTTCATATAAACTCTCATTTTTGCCCCTTTTTTACGGCTAGAAGCTTCAAAATTCATCAAATTTCATCAAATAGTTACGTTTACGTCATATATTTTTGAAATACGTGATTCGTAGTCATACTTTTTACATGCAGACCACAAAAAACGTGAAGCTTTGCATCCTCACACAGATTACCTACCTATTTTTATACCTTTCATGAAAATGAAATGGTATATTAATTTCGTCACGAAACCGAAAATTGTAAGTCCTTAAAGGAAAATAGATAGACCCACCATTAAGTATACCGAAATAATCAGGTTGAAGAGCTGAGTTGATTTAGCCATGTCCGTCTGTCCGTCTGTCCGTCTGTCTGTTTGTATGCAAACTAGTCCCTCAATTTTTGAGATATCTTGATAAAATTTGGTGAGCGGGTGTATTTGGGTGTCCGATTAGACATTTGTCGGAACCGACCGGATCGGACCACTATAGCATATATCCTCCATACAACCGATTTTTCAGAAAAAGGGGTTTTTTGTAATATCTTACCCAATTTAACAGATTGAAGCTTCAAACTTCACCATATACTTTCGTATATTGCACATATTGTTGCCTGAAAAAATTGATGAGATCGGTCGTATATATAGTATATATCCCCCACAACCGATTGTTCAGATAAGGAACTTTTCGTAATTTCTACCCCATTTTAACAGCTATAAGCTTCAAATTTCACCGATTGCTTACGTATATAGCATATATTGTTGTCTGAAAAAATCATAGAGATCGGTTGTATATATAGTATATATCTCATACAACCGATTGTTCAGATAAGAAACTTTTCGCAATTTCTACCCCATTTTAACAGCTATAAGCTTAAAATTTCACCGATTGCTTACGTATATAGCATATATTGTTGTCTGAAAAAATCATAGAGATCGGTTGTATATATATCTCACACAACCGATTGTTCAGATAAGAAACTTTTCGCAATTTCTACCCCATTTTAACAGCTAGAAGCTTCAAATTTCAGCAAATGCTTAAGTATATAGCATATATTATTGTCTGAAAAAATCATAAAGATCGGTTGTATATATAGTATATATCTCATACAACCGATTGTTCAGAAAAGAAACTTTGCGCAATTTCTGCCCCGTTTTAACAGCTAGAAGCTTCAAATTTCACAAAATGCTTACGTATATAGCATATATTGTTGTCTGAAAAAATCATAGAGATCGGTGGTATATATATTATATACTTCATATAAACTCTCATTTTTGCCCATTTTTTACGGCTAGAAGCTTCAAAATTCATCAAATTTCATCAAATAGTTACGTTTACGTCATATATTTTTGAATTACGTGATTCGTAGTCATACTTTTTACATGCAGACCACAAAAAACGTGAAGCTTTGCATCCTCACACACATTACCTACCTATTTTTATAACTTTCATGAAAATGAAATGGTATATTAATTTCGTCACGAAACCGAAAATTGTAAGTCCTTAAAGGAAAATAGATAGACCCACCATTAAGTATACCGAAATAATCAGGTTGAAGAGCTGAGTTGATTTAGCCATGTCCGTCTGTCCGTCTGTCCGTCTGTCTGTTTGTATGCAAACTAGTCCCTAAATTTTTGAGATATCTTGATAAAATTTGGTGAGCGGGTGTATTTGGGTGTCCGATTAGACATTTGTCGGAACCGACCGGATCGGACCACTATAGCATATATCCTCCATACAACCGATTTTTCAGAAAAAGGGGTTTTTTGTAATATCTTACCCAATTTAACAGATTGAAGCTTCAAACTTCACCATATACTTTCGTATATTGCACATATTGTTGCCTGAAAAAATTGATGAGATCGGTCGTATATATAGTATATATCCCCCACAACCGATTGTTCAGATAAGGAACTTTTCGTAATTTCTACCCCATTTTAACAGCTATAAGCTTCAAATTTCACCGATTGCTTACGTATATAGCATATATTGTTGTCTGAAAAAATCATAGAGATCGGTTGTATATATAGTATATATCTCATACAACCGATTGTTCAGATAAGAAACTTTTCGCAATTTCTACCCCATTTTAACAGCTATAAGCTTAAAATTTCACCGATTGCTTACGTATATAGCATATATTGTTGTCTGAAAAAATCATAGAGATCGGTTGTATATATAGTATATATCTCACACAACCGATTGTTCAGATAAGAAACTTTTCGCAATTTCTACCCCATTTTAACAGCTAGAAGCTTCAAATTTCAGCAAATGCTTAAGTATATAGCATATATTGTTGTCTGAAAAAATCATAGAGATCGGTTGTATATATAGTATATATCTCATACAACCGATTGTTCAGATAAGAAACTTTGCGCAATTTCTGCCCCGTTTTAACAGCTAGAAGCTTCAAATTTCACAAAATGCTTACGTATATAGCATATATTGTTGTCTGAAAAAATCATAGAGATCGGTGGTATATATATTATATACTTCATATAAACTCTCATTTTTGCCCCTTTTTTACGGCTAGAAGCTTCAAAATTCATCAAATTTCATCAAATAGTTACGTTTACGTCATATATTTTTGAAATACGTGATTCGTAGTCATACTTTTTACATGCAGACCACAAAAAACGTGAAGCTTTGCATCCTCACACAGATTACCTACCTATTTTTATACCTTTCATGAAAATGAAATGGTATATTAATTTCGTCACGAAACCGAAAATTGTAAGTCCTTAAAGGAAAATAGATAGACCCACCATTAAGTATACCGAAATAATCAGGTTGAAGAGCTGAGTTGATTTAGCCATGTCCGTCTGTCCGTCTGTCCGTCTGTCTGTTTGTATGCAAACTAGTCCCTCAATTTTTGAGATATCTTGATAAAATTTGGTGAGCGGGTGTATTTGGGTGTCCGATTAGACATTTGTCGGAACCGACCGGATCGGACCACTATAGCATATATCCTCCATACAACCGATTTTTCAGAAAAAGGGGTTTTTTGTAATATCTTACCCAATTTAACAGATTGAAGCTTCAAACTTCACCATATACTTTCGTATATTGCACATATTGTTGCCTGAAAAAATTGATGAGATCGGTCGTATATATAGTATATATCCCCCACAACCGATTGTTCAGATAAGGAACTTTTCGTAATTTCTACCCCATTTTAACAGCTATAAGCTTCAAATTTCACCGATTGCTTACGTATATAGCATATATTGTTGTCTGAAAAAATCATAGAGATCGGTTGTATATATAGTATATATCTCATACAACCGATTGTTCAGATAAGAAACTTTTCGCAATTTCTACCCCATTTTAACAGCTATAAGCTTAAAATTTCACCGATTGCTTACGTATATAGCATATATTGTTGTCTGAAAAAATCATAGAGATCGGTTGTATATATATCTCACACAACCGATTGTTCAGATAAGAAACTTTTCGCAATTTCTACCCCATTTTAACAGCTAGAAGCTTCAAATTTCAGCAAATGCTTAAGTATATAGCATATATTATTGTCTGAAAAAATCATAGAGATCGGTTGTATATATAGTATATATCTCATACAACCGATTGTTCAGAAAAGAAACTTTGCGCAATTTCTGCCCCGTTTTAACAGCTAGAAGCTTCAAATTTCACAAAATGCTTACGTATATAGCATATATTGTTGTCTGAAAAAATCATAGAGATCGGTGGTATATATATTATATACTTCATATAAACTCTCATTTTTGCCCATTTTTTACGGCTAGAAGCTTCAAAATTCATCAAATTTCATCAAATAGTTACGTTTACGTCATATATTTTTGAATTACGTGATTCGTAGTCATACTTTTTACATGCAGACCACAAAAAACGTGAAGCTTTGCATCCTCACACACATTACCTACCTATTTTTATAACTTTCATGAAAATGAAATGGTATATTAATTTCGTCACGAAACCGAAAATTGTAAGTCCTTAAAGGAAAATAGATAGACCCACCATTAAGTATACCGAAATAATCAGGTTGAAGAGCTGAGTTGATTTAGCCATGTCCGTCTGTCCGTCTGTCCGTCTGTCTGTTTGTATGCAAACTAGTCCCTAAATTTTTGAGATATCTTGATAAAATTTGGTGAGCGGGTGTATTTGGGTGTCCGATTAGACATTTGTCGGAACCGACCGGATCGGACCACTATAGCATATATCCTCCATACAACCGATTTTTCAGAAAAAGGGGTTTTTTGTAATATCTTACCCAATTTAACAGATTGAAGCTTCAAACTTCACCATATACTTTCGTATATTGCACATATTGTTGCCTGAAAAAATTGATGAGATCGGTCGTATATATAGTATATATCCCCCACAACCGATTGTTCAGATAAGGAACTTTTCGTAATTTCTACCCCATTTTAACAGCTATAAGCTTCAAATTTCACCGATTGCTTACGTATATAGCATATATTGTTGTCTGAAAAAATCATAGAGATCGGTTGTATATATAGTATATATCTCATACAACCGATTGTTCAGATAAGAAACTTTTCGCAATTTCTACCCCATTTTAACAGCTATAAGCTTAAAATTTCACCGATTGCTTACGTATATAGCATATATTGTTGTCTGAAAAAATCATAGAGATCGGTTGTATATATAGTATATATCTCACACAACCGATTGTTCAGATAAGAAACTTTTCGCAATTTCTACCCCATTTTAACAGCTAGAAGCTTCAAATTTCAGCAAATGCTTAAGTATATAGCATATATTGTTGTCTGAAAAAATCATAGAGATCGGTTGTATATATAGTATATATCTCATACAACCGATTGTTCAGATAAGAAACTTTGCGCAATTTCTGCCCCGTTTTAACAGCTAGAAGCTTCAAATTTCACAAAATGCTTACGTATATAGCATATATTGTTGTCTGAAAAAATCATTGAGATCGATGGTATATATAGTATATATCTCATACAACCGATTGTTCAGTTAAGAAACTTTGCGCAATTTCTGCCCCTTTTTAACAGCTAGACGCTTCAAATTTCACCATATGCTTACGTATATAGCATATATTGTTGTCTGAAAAAATCATAGAGATCGGTGGTATATATATTATATACTTCATATAAACTGTCATTTTTGCCCCTTTTTTACGGCTAGAAGCTTCAAAATTCATCAAATTTCATCAAATAGTTAAGTTTACGTCATATATTTTTGAAATACGTGATTCGTAGTCATAGTTTTTACATGCAGACCACAAAAAACGTGAAGCTTTGCATCCTCACACAGATTACCTACCTATTTTTATACCTTTCATGAAAATGAAATGGTATATTAATTCCGTCACGAAACCGAAAATTGTAAGTCCTTAAAGGAAAATAGATAGACCCACCATTAAGTATACCGAGATAATCAGGTTGAAGAGCTGAGTTGATTTAGCCATGTCCGTCTGTCCGTCTGTCCGTCTGTCTGTTTGTATGCAAACTAGTCCCTAAATTTTTGAGATATCTTGATAAAATTTGGTGAGCGGGTGTATTTGGGTGTCCGATTAGACATTTGTCGGAGCCGACCGGATCGGACCACTATAGCATATATCCTCCATACAACCGATTTTTCAGAAAAAGGGGTTTTTTGTAATATCTTACCCAATTTAACAGATTGAAGCTTCAAACTTCACCATATACTTTCGTATATTGCACATATTGTTGCGTGAAAAAATTGATGAGATCGGTCGTATATATAGTATATATCCCCCACAACCGATTGTTCAGATAAGGAACTTTTCGTAATTTCTACCCCATTTTAACAGCTATAAGCTTCAAATTTCACCGATTGCTTACGTATATAGCATATATTGTTGTCTGAAAAAATCATAGAGATCGGTTGTATATATAGTATATATCTCATACAACCGATTGTTCAGATAAGAAACTTTTCGCAATTTCTACCCCATCTTAACAGCTATAAGCTTAAAATTTCACCGATTGCTTACGTATATAGCATATATTGTTGTCTGAAAAAATCATAGAGATCGGTTGTATATATAGTATATATCTCACACAACCGATTGTTCAGATAAGAAACTTTTCGCAATTTCTACCCCATTTTAACAGCTAGAAGCTTCAAATTTCAGCAAATGCTTAAGTATATAGCATATATTGTTGTCTGAAAAAATCATAGAGATCGGTTGTATATATAGTATATATCTCATACAACCGATTGTTCAGATAAGAAACTTTGCGCAATTTCTGCCCCGTTTTAACAGCTAGAAGCTTCAAATTTCACAAAATGCTTACGTATATAGCATATATTGTTGTCTGAAAAAATCATAGAGATCGGTGGTATATATATTATATACTTCATATAAACTCTCATTTTTGCCCCTTTTTTACGGCTAGAAGCTTCAAAATTCATCAAATTTCATCAAATAGTTACGTTTACGTCATATATTTTTGAAATACGTGATTCGTAGTCATACTTTTTACATGCAGACCACAAAAAACGTGAAGCTTTGCATCCTCACACAGATTACCTACCTATTTTTATACCTTTCATGAAAATGAAATGGTATATTAATTTCGTCACGAAACCCAAAATTGTAAGTCCTTAAAGGAAAATAGATAGACCCACCATTAAGTATACCGAAATAATCAGGTTGAAGAGCTGAGTTGATTTAGCCATGTCCGTCTGTCCGTCTGTCCGTCTGTCTGTTTGTATGCAAACTAGTCCCTCAATTTTTGAGATATCTTGATAAAATTTGGTGAGCGGGTGTATTTGGGTGTCCGATTAGACATTTGTCGGAACCGACCGGATCGGACCACTATAGCATATATCCTCCATACAACCGATTTTTCAGAAAAAGGGTTTTTTGTAATATCTTACCCAATTTAACAGATTGAAGCTTCAAACTTCACCATATACTTTCGTATATTGCACATATTGTTGCCTGAAAAAATTGATGAGATCGGTGGTATATATAGTATATATCCCCCACAACCGATTGTTCAGATAAGGAACTTTTCGTAATTTCTACCCTATTTTAACAGCTATAAGCTTCAAATTTCACCGATTGCTTACGTATATAGCATATATTGTTGTCTGAAAAAATCATAGAGATCGGTTGTATATATAGTATATATCTCATACAACCGATTGTTCAGATAAGAAACTTTTCGCAATTTCTACCCCATTTTAACAGCTATAAGCTTAAAATTTCACCGATTGCCTACGTATATAGCATATTATGTTGTCTGAAAAAATCATAGAGATCGGTTGTATATATAGTATATATCTCACACAACCGATTGTTCAGATAAGAAACTTTTCGCAATTTCTACCCCATTTTAACAGCTAGAAGCTTCAAATTTCAGCAAATGCTTAAGTATATAGCATATATTGTTGTCTGAAAAAATCATAGAGATCGGTTGTATATATAGTATATATCTCATACAACCGATTGTTCAGATAAGAAACTTTGCGCAATTTCTGCCCCGTTTTAACAGCTAGAAGCTTCAAATTTCACAAAATGCTTACGTATATAGCATATATTGTTGTCTGAAAAAATCATAGAGATCGGTGGTATATATATTATATACTTCATATAAACTCTCATTTTTGCCCCTTTTTTACGGCTAGAAGCTTCAAAATTCATCAAATTTCATCAAATAGTTACGTTTACGTCATATATTTTTGAAATACGTGATTCGTAGTCATAGTTTTTACATGCAGACCACAAAAAACGTGAAGCTTTGCATCCTCACACAGATTACCTACCTATTTTTTATTTTATATTTATCTTAAAAATTGTTTAGATATGTTCAAATTTCACTAAATGCTTACGTGTATAGCATATATTGTTGTCTGAGAAAATCATAGATACCGGTGGTATATATAGTATATATCCCATACAACCGATTGTTCAGATAAGAAACTTTGCGCAATTTCTTCCCCATTTTAACAGCTAGAAGCTTCAAATTTCACCAAATGCTTACGTGTATAGCATATATTGTTGTCTGAAAAAATCATAGAGATCGATGGTATATACATATATTATATACCCCATATAAACTCAATTTTTGCCCCCTTTTTACGGCTAGAAGCTTCAAAATTCATCAAATTTCATCAAATAGTTACGTTTACGCAATATATTTTTGAAATACTTGATTCGCAGTCATAGTTTTTACACGCAGACCACAAAAAACCAGAAACTTTGCATCCTCACACAAAGTACCTACCTGTTTTTAATTTTATATTTATCTTAAAAATCGTTAAGGTATGCAGATCTGTTCACTATATATTTCTTATCTTATACATCCGATTATTCGGAGATTACGAACGGGATAAGATTATTGTTCAGCCCCATTCATGAAAGGTATGAAGTCTTCGGCACAGCCGAAGACAGTCCCGTTCTTACTTGTTTTCTTTTCACTTTATATGTTTTTCGGTAAAAACAATTGTATTGAATTGAGTTGAATTTAGATCATATATCATTATTTTGTGTTGCTTTCCTTTTTTTTATTTTTTCAAACAATTAGGTTAAATTGAATTGAAGTTAAATCTTATATTATTATATTTTATTGTGTTTCGCTTGAAATTTAATTTTAAGCGTTTTTTTTTTGTTTATAACTTTGGGTTACATTAGGGAGATAAATAGCTTTAGGGTACAGATCTAAGCCAAATGAAGTTGTTAATAAAATTTTGAAATGTATGGATGAAAACATAGATTTCTGATCATGCAAGGCTAAATTCCCATTTTTAGTGTTGGTGCTGCGCTTGTGCGTGGCAAGGTAAGGTGAAAGTGAGTGTTTAGGGAAAATTACTGATTGACAGGGGACAGACTAGTGTCAGGATTGGGGGCACTGTAAGTAGATAGGAGTCAGAACAGTGCCCATGGTGCGGTGCAAGATGCACTGCAGAGGAAGGGTAGACTCCACCTGACAGGACAGGCCTTCATCTTTTTCCCCCTCTTAACTTAGCCCCTCACGTTTATTTCTATCTTTTTCAGCTTTCTATTCTTTTAAAACACATGCAGGTATGAACCCTTCTTGTTCATGTGGCTGCGGGTGAGGTCGGTGGTGCAATACCCCACCCAAGTCGACGAGCTAGCCTGGGCCCGCAAGCATACCTGCTTGCCGCCGCTCTTCACCGCCCAAACAGTCAGCAACGTAACACGTGATTTGCAATGTTCCACCGTTAGATCTATTTATCAAGCCAACGACATCTCAAGGGGCCCTAAGGCTTCGGGAGTTGGGCCTTTGGAGGGAGCGTACATACGGGCACGGCCGTATCCTGCTCAATATTAACGACTCCCGAATTTTGTCAAAAATGGACTACAAATGTCCTAGGAAAGTCTTCGACACAAGCTACACAAATCTCTTTCCCATAAGGAAAGATTGGAAAGATGGGGGGATCATTCAGAGATTCGACGTATCTGTTTTCACGGACGGATCCAAAATGGCTTGCGGAGTAGGAGCGGGAGTGTTTGCGACTGTTCCGCCCACGTCTTTATGTATGAGGCTTCCCGACTCGGCAATTGTGTTTCAAGCCGAGTTTTTCGCTATCCGGGAGGCGTGCAAAGCGTTAATGGATATCAAAGGTAACGGTAAAAGGGTAGCCAGTTTCCCCGATAGCCAGCGGCTCTTGGGGCACTCGGGTCAGAGACGATATCATCAGACCTGGTTGGGTAGTGTAGGGGGATCGCCATTATTCTGGCGAGCAGGCAGATCGTTACCCTGCCGGGGCATCGAAACAGACAGAGTAACGAGATGGCGGATGAACTGGCATGGCGTGGAGCGGCTCTTGATGTCTCAGGAGCTAAGGAGGTCCTTACACCCCTGGGAATCATCAAGGGTCGCATCTCCCAGCACTGGTTGGGTGAGACCAAAAATAGGTGGAATCGGTTGCGGACCTGTAGAGTTTCCAAGAGCATGTGGCCACTATTTAACGAAAAACGATCGGTAGCTGTCCTTAAGATGAACAGAAGGGATATATCCAGAGTAGTTGCGGTGCTCACCGGGAATTGGAAAATTGGGGTATATGCGGCACGGATGGGACTGGAACACAATACCTCCTGTCGCAGCAGCAAGCGTCCGGAGGCGGAGGAAAGGGTTGAGTATCTGCTGTGCGAATGCCCAGCACACTGTCGAAGCAGAATAAAGTTTCGTGGAAAGCCCTTTTTCGAAAGCCTCCCAGAACTCAAGGATGTTAGGGCGGGAGAGCTTCTCAAATTCATAAACCCCACGGGATGGATATAGGGGGACGGGTTTTTCCCTCAGGTGCGTGAAAATGTTCATTAGTATTCTTTCATTCTTTCATTGGTTAACTCTCGAGTTTGTGGTATCAAAACGGCGCATGAGCGCTAATTGGAGTCAATTGGGACTCGCCACTCCAACCAACCAACCAACTAATAAAATGGCGTTATTTTCTTCTACTCGGTAGTTAACTTAAATAATACAAGATTATGGCAAGAATTAAATTAGTGGCAAGGTTTTTATCTCATGCTAGATTTCGACAATTGGCTAACTTCAATTATTTATATCGTAGTAAAAAAAAAAAAAAAAACGACAAAGAAAGAAAGATATTTAGTAAGCAGCTTTTGGCTTTGGCTTTGATTGCTATCGTAATTAATCAAAACAAGAAAAACTAAACCAAAGGATTCGCTGAAGGAAAGAAATTTGCAAATTCAAAGAAAAAAAAAACTTTTCTTCAGGATAAAATAATAATAACAAAAGTTAAACTAAAAACTTCAGAAAAAATTAAATTATGAATTCAATCCTTAAAAGCAAATTATTCAAAATTAACTGATTTACAATAACCGACAGCAATTATTTATAAAAAAATATCGCATGTAATAAAGAATTTAGCTTCAAAATAAAAAAAAACAGAAATTCACATGAGTTTACATACATACGCATGCACATATATAAAATTCTCAATATAGTGCCAAAAAATTATCATCACTCACCTGTTGCCTCTAGCGTTGATGTTGGCGCCAGCATACAAAGCGAAATCTAGAGTGGGAGAGGCAAAATAACAAAAAAAAGACCGGCATACACATGTGTGAGGTACTCGAAACAAATCTAAGTTTGCTGAAGGCAAAGCAAAAAAGAAAAAAAAAGCAATCGCGAGGAGAAGACTCCACAAAAAATTATGAAAGGAAAATGTAGCATAAAGCATAACATGATAAGCTGACTGACGCACTACTAAAAAAACAGAAGTGCATGTGAGTACAAAAAAAAAAAATAAATAAAATATAAAGTTTAAGAGAAAGAGAGAAAAAAACACAAAAAGGAGATACTAATTTAATAAACTATTTAAAAAAACTATTGCTGCCGTCTTCGATCGCCCGTCGCGATCTTCCTCTCGCTCTCACGCTCTCTGGGTTTTAGTTTGTACTTCTTTTCCAAGAATTATATTTTTTTGTTTTTTTTGTGTGCTCGCTGTTCTTGATGAAATTATGTCAATTACCCTTTTCCGGCCCGCCTACGGAAACAGCTGTGTGACGGTAACTGAAGGTAGGGTGAGTGGCCGATATTCCGGTGTCCGCTAACTTTCTTTGCAATACCTCAAGCTAATGCGATTTTATACAGGGGTGTTTTTGTTGTTGTCGCGCGCCACCATTGGTAAGGCTCTTGGTCAAAGCCAACGATAGGTCTTCTTCATAACAAAATATATGATGAGATATGGCGCCCAACGCAATAGCCCGAATAGTTTTTTTTCCGATTTCCCATTATATTTCTCCTACTTTTAGTCACCTCAATATCCCTTTTGTTATTGCTTTACTCACTTCTCTATTTTTATCGTTCATTACTTTCCGGACAGAGCTAAGGCTTTAGGGATCATGGTTGCAACATCACTAGCGATCAGTCACAATGATATTTGCACTCATGATTATATCAGGTAGGGGTTGTATCTCTATCCTTTCAAGGTTCCTTTTGCTATCTTCAAATCTGGCACTAGTGATACTTGGAGGATTTAGAGGTGCATATACATATGTGGTTTCAATGTTCTTTTGCCATCAAACAAGTCCAATTTTCACATCCATTCTGCAACAGATGTCGCAGTGTTGTGAATATCAATTGGCACGAACCAGAATAGAAGTAGGATTAATGAAGACAAACAAAAAACCGCTGTGATGGCTGAATGGTTATAGCAGCGGCTCCTAAACGTTGCCGATGAAGGAATTTAGCAGTTCCCGAAATGGATCTATACAACGAGCTTTGGCAGTTGTCTAAATTTTTTCTTTCTTCTATTCTACTTTAAAAATTTGTTCAATTAAGAAAAAATTTATCATAACAATAATAATGATAAAAAATTATTGTTAGGCCTTGAACTCGATTCGAACGCGGTAGTATAATTTTCGTATATATTAGTAGATTTGGATTTCAGTTTTAGGTATTATTTTTGTATGTATTTTAGGTTCTAGGTTTGGTAATTAGTTTTCTAGTATTATTTATGCTGTATTTAATGTAGAAAATTTTGTATTTAGTTTTTTATTATTATTTCCGTAGTATTTAGATTATTTAAGTATATATTATTTCCGTATGTAATTAGTGGTGAAAATTTGGATTTTTTATTTATTGTATTATTAAAGAAATTTTGTATTTAGTTTCTATTTATATTTCGGTATGTATTTAATTTTTAATTACATACGTATGTTGTATTAGGTTTAGAAAATTTTGTATTTAGCTTTCTAGTATTATTTTAAATACTTGGAGAATTTAGAGGTGCATATACATATGTAGTTTCAATCTTCTTTTGTTAAAATTTTCTTACTTTTTTTTTTGCTATGTGCATGTATTTGCTGAAGCTACTGCACACTCGTTCCAGCAACAAGTTTGGATGAGGCTTGCAACATGCATTCAAATGTGGGTAGTTTTTCAAGGGTAGGATAAAGGTGTTGCATCCGTACATCAGTACCGAGTACTGGGTATTGACGTGCGCCCTTTATAGTAGTATATACGGGATTAGTTAGCTGACGTGACAAGGACAGAATGATTCCGGACTGAAACCTCCCACAATGACCTCGCCGAGGGCAACACCATACGCACAACTTAAACCGTTTTTTTATAAGTCAGGAAGGATAGTTAAAGCAGATATTTTTTTTTTATAAGGATCTTGTTAATATATATGTAATATTCTTTAATATACATAAAATTAAAGACACTCATATCCATTCTATCCACACACCCCTATACCTAATAAATATATACGAGCCGGACCCGTGCGCATATTGCGCACCCAATATAAAAGTCTCTTATCAAAAATCAACAGAAATCAGCTGTTCTTTCAATCAATTAAAACTAACAGCTTGTGCTGCGCACTGGCGTATGGTAGCAACTGCCGGTAATGCAGTGCAAATATTTACAATAACGCCATAGTACAAATAGATTTGTTTGTGTGCTCACAGTTGTTTATCTTTAACAAATTATTTTAATGAAATATAGCTAGACAAAAGCACTACGACCAAAATTGCCGAAAGCTCGATAATAGACCGAATCTCCATCTTTACAATCAAAACTTTATTTATAGATTTGGATTCCAAATAAGAGCGAAAAAGGGACCCGTACATAAAAACAGCAATTAGAAATAATATATATGATACAAATTTAACCAAGCACATACTATTGTATTTACTTTTGAGTTCAGCGGGCGATATCATTTTTATTTGGTTAATGCCCTTGCACGGAAATTGGGGCTGTTGAATATAATTTTGATTTAAATTTTGAAAATTTCGCCTCATTTTGTGAACTGAATTCTTTTCATTTGAATTTAATTATTTTTACACATATCAGTTTTATTGTTATTACCACTTTAGCATACCAAATTGTATTGATAATTTGAATTGCAGAATTCTATTCCTTTTACCTCTTCGGCATTGTTGAAACTTTATTTCGAAGAGCATTAAATTTTCTTTTTACTCTCTTGTTTTCTAATTTAACCTAGAGGACTTTTATTTTTAATTTAGGTTTGATTTCAAATATAATTTTGTATATTTCTTTATTCAACTTTTTATTTGTTTTAGATTTGGAATTCTTTTAATTTTAGGGATTGATATCCGAAATTTTTTTTCCCACTATTGAAATTATCTATTGTTTTTTTTTATCATTTACTGATCTAACATTAAGGTTGAATTCGTTTGAAATTGTTAAAAATTTTTTATTTATACATATATTTTTTTCTAAATTCCTGGGATTACCTGTTTTATTATCTTACCTAATTTTGCAATTTTTTTTTTGAACCTATATCTATTTTTATTTTTGGTTTAAATTTTATCTCGATAAATTTCATTTTTAAACAGTTAGTTGATTTTTTTTTTTTGAAATTTTAGTTTTTGAAATCCATTTTTTTTAATTTAAAACTTTTATTTAATTTTTTTGAAATTTGTTTTGAGGTTAAAAATTATTAGATTAGATTAGATTTTTTCTCTTTATGCTTATAAATATAATCCCTCTATTACCACTAAAATTTAAATTTTTGCATCATTTTTTTAATATATTTTGATTTTCGAATTTTGAAATTAAATCTAATTTTTAAGATCCCTTTATTATTTTGAATTTTATTTTCCAAATTTCTTTATTTTTTTACTTTTAATTTTAATCCAGACTCGAAAATTTACTTTTTATTTTTATACCTTTCATGAAAATGAAATGGTATATTAATTTCGTCACGAAACCGAAAATTGTAAGTCCTTAAAGGAAAATAGATAGACCCACCATTAAGTATACCGAAATAATCAGGTTGAAGAGCTGAGTTGATTTAGCCATGTCCGTCTGTCCGTCTGTCTGTTTGTATGCAAACTAGTCCCTCAATTTTTGAGATATCTTGATAAAATTTGGTGAGCGGGTGTATTTGGGTGTCCGATTAGACATTTGTCGGAACCGACCGGATCGGACCACTATAGCATATATCCTCCATACAACCGATTTTTCAGAAAAAGGGGTTTTTTGTAATATCTTACCCAATTTAACAGATTGAAGCTTCAAACTTCACCATATACTTTCGTATATTGCACATATTGTTTCTTTTACACATTGCATACTTCGTATGCAATTATGTGTTAAAGCTATGCTTGGCTGAAAAAATTGATGAGATCGGTCGTATATATAGTATATATCCCCCACAACCGATTGTTCAGATAAGGAAGTTTTCGTAATTTCTACCCCATTTTAACAGCTATAAGCTTCAAATTTCACCGATTGCTTACGTATATAGCATATATTGTTGTCTGAAAAAATCATAGAGATCGGTTGTATATATAGTATATATCTCATACAACCGATTGTTCAGATAAGAAACTTTTCGCAATTTCTACCCCATTTTAACAGCTATAAGCTTAAAATTTCACCGATTGCTTAGGTATATAGCATATATTGTTGTCTGAAAAAATCATAGAGATCGGTTGTATATATAGTATATATCTCACACAACCGATTGTTCAGATAAGAAACTTTTCGCAATTTCTACCCCATTTTAACAGCTAGAAGCTTCAAATTTCAGCAAATGCTTAAGTATATAGCATATATTGTTGTCTGAAAAAATCATAGAGATCGGTTGTATATATAGTATATATCTCATACAACCGATTGTTCAGATAAGAAACTTTGCGCAATTTCTGCCCCGTTTTAACAGCTAGAAGCTTCAAATTTCACAAAATGCTTACGTATATAGCATATATTGTTGTCTGAAAAAATCATAGAGATCGGTGGTATATATATTATATACTTCATATAAACTCTCATTTTTGCCCCTTTTTTACGGCTAGAAGCTTCAAAATTCATCAAATTTCATCAAATAGTTACGTTTACGTCATATATTTTTGAAATACGTGATTCGTAGTCATACTTTTTACATGCAGACCACAAAAAACGTGAAGCTTTGCATCCTCACACAGATTACCTACCTATTTTTATACCTTTCATGAAAATGAAATGGTATATTAATTTCGTCACGAAACCAAAAATTGTAAGTCCTTAAAGGAAAATAGATAGACCCACCATTAAGTATACCGAAATAATCAGGTTGAAGAGCTGAGTTGATTTAGCCATGTCCGTCTGTCCGTCTGTCCGTCTGTCTGTTTGTATGCAAACTAGTCCCTCAATTTTTGAGATATCTTGATAAAATTTAGTGAGCGGGTGTATTTGGGTGTCCGATTAGACATTTGTCGGAACCGACCGGATAGGACCACTATAGCATATATCCTCCATACAACCGATTTTTCAGAAAAAGGGGTTTTTTGTAATATCTTACCCAATTTAACAGATTGAAGCTTCAAACTTCACCATATACTTTCGTATATTGCACATATTGTTGCCTGAAAAAATTGATGAGATCGGTCGTATATATAGTATATATCCCCCACAACCGATTGTTCAGATAAGGAACTTTTCGTAATTTCTACCCCATTTTAACAGCTATAAGCTTCAAATTTCACCGATTGCTTACGTATATAGCATATATTGTTGTCTGAAAAAATCATAGAGATCGGTTGTATATATAGTATATATCTCATACAACCGATTGTTCAGATAAGAAACTTTTCGCAATTTCTACCCCATTTTAACAGCTATAAGCTTAAAATTTCACCGATTGCTTACGTATATAGCATATATTGTTGTCTGAAAAAATCATAGAGATCGGTTGTATATATAGTATATATCTCACACAACCGATTGTTCAGATAAGAAACTTTTCGCAATTTCTACCCCATTTTAACAGCTAGAAGCTTCAAATTTCAGCAAATGCTTAAGTATATAGCATATATTGTTGTCTGAAAAAATCATAGAGATCGGTTGTATATATAGTATATATCTCATACAACCGATTGTTCAGATAAGAAACTTTGCGCAATTTCTGCCCCGTTTTAACAGCTAGAAGCTTCAAATTTCACAAAATGCTTACGTATATAGCATATATTGTTGTCTGAAAAAATCATAGAGATCGGTGGTATATATATTATATACTTCATATAAACTCTCATTTTTGCCCCTTTTTTACGGCTAGAAGCTTCAAAATTCATCATTTTTCATCAAATAGTTACGTTTACGTCATATATTTTTGAAATACGTGATTCGTAGTCATACTTTTTACATGCAGACCACAAAAAACGTGAAGCTTTGCATCCTCACACAGATTACCTACCTATTTTTATACCTTTCATGAAAATGAAATGGTATATTAATTTCGTCACGAAACCGAAAATTGTAAGTCCTTAAAGGAAAATAGATAGACCCACCATTAAGTATACCGAAATAATCAGGTTGAAGAGCTGAGTTGATTTAGCCATGTCCGTCTGTCCGTCTGTCCGTCTGTCTGTTTGTATGCAAACTAGTTCCTCAATTTTTGAGATATCTTGATAAAATTTGGTGAGCAGGTGTATTTGGGTGTCCGATTAGACATTTATCGGAACCGACCGGATCGGACCACTATAGCATATATCCTCCATACAACCGATTTTTCAGAAAAAGGGGTTTTTTGTAATATCTTACCCAATTTAACAGATTGAAGCTTCAAACTTCACCATATACTTTCGTATATTGCACATATTGTTGCCTGAAAAAATTGATGAGATCGGTCGTATATATAGTATTGTCACGGATATTAGCATCACTAAATTATCCCATCACTAAGGCGATGCTAAGGCCATGCCAAGCAGTATTTACGTTAATAATTAAATCAAGTATACACATACATACAAGGCAGCAAGAGATGAGATGTCACACACCGATGAATTTACTTATACGCTTATGTGTGTGCGGGAGACTGTAAACTACAAACACATGCATATACCTTATCTGAGTTGTCACAAGAGTGAGCAATAATTTGTGCACGTAGTTGTGGCTGGCGATTTTGTAGCCGAAACAACTAGTAAGTTCTGGAAATCGAAGAGCCTAGAAGTATGCAGCGTAAACTATAAAAGCGGCGCCAGCGAGTAAGAAGTAATTCAGTTTGATTTGAATTGTCAAGCAGTTACGAGTAAGACGATATCTAGCGAGCAATAGCACTATTATTTTGAAAGTCAGTTTCCTTTAAGATATGAGTTTGGTTATTAAGCTATTCGTTGCACAGTTTGAGTGTTATTGTGAAGTATTTTAATAAAGGCAATTTTTCCGTTATTCAATATTGGAGTTATTTATTCAACAGTTTAGCGATACGATCCTAGCAAAAGGGCAAATAAGAGGATTTGCAAATAAAAATTCGTAACAATTGGTGTCAGAAGAGGAATTGTTGAATAAATTCTAGAGGACAACAAGGACATGGCAAAGTTAAGTGAATTGAAGATCCCGCAACTGAAGAAGGAGTTGGAGAGCCGTGGATTGAATACAAGCGGCGTTAAACTCGAACTTCAGGCACGGCTACGAGAAGCAATGGAAGCAGAAGGAATTGATGTGGAAGAGCATGTCTTTCATCTTGATGGCGAGGAGACAACAAAAATTGAAGAGAAGAACGAAACATCGCAGACGGTTACCAGTACAGACTTGAACATGATTTTAGCTGCAATATCTGCTCAAACATCGACAGTGTCATCTCAACTGGCAGAACAGAAGACATATATGGCATCACAACTAGAATCGCAGGAGACACGCATTACATCAAAAATGGAGACACAACTGAAAGCACAAGAGGCACGCATAACAGTACAACTCGAAGCACAAGAGGCGCGTATATCATCAAAACTCGAAGCACGTATGGACGAGAAAATAACGCAGTTTGAGGAAAAAATCGAAGCCGAGATGGATGCTTTGAGAGGTCGTATACAAGAGTTGCAATTAAACCGCCCAGCTGTTTCAGCAAGCAATACAAAGGTAAAAACACCATCCTTTGACGGTTCTGTTCCTTTCCAGGTCTTTAAGCTACAGTTTGAGAAGACCGCAGCAGTGAACAACTGGAATTCGGAAGATAAAGTTGCTGCACTATTCGTGGCATTGAAGGGGCCAGCAGCGGAAATTCTACAGACGATTCCCGAAGGAGAGCGGAACAATTATGAAGCATTGATGGCTGCTGTAGAACGACGTTATGGAAGCGAGCATAGGAAACAGATATTCCAAATTGAGTTGCAAAACCGCTACCAAAAAGCAAATGAAACATTGCAGGAGTTTGCTTCAGATATTGAAAGATTGGCTCATCTTGCAAATGCGGACGCACCCGTGGAATACACTGAAAGGGTAAAAATCCAGAGTTTCATAAATGGCATACGGGACGTGGAAACGAAGCGAGCTACATACACAAACCCAAAGCTGACATTTTTCTGAAACGGTATCACATGCATTGACTCAGGAAACGGCCTCACTATTGAGTAAACCAGCATACAAAGCTCATCGTGTAGAAGTAGAAAGGCCAGAATGGGTAGACACAATTTTGGAAGCACTGAAGGGATCACAACAGAGAAATGCCGGAGTTATTAAATGTTTCAAGTGCGGCAACCCAGGTCATATTGCACGACATTGCAGCACCGGTCCCAATAGCTCCAACAATGTGGGTGGCCGTAACGCAGAGCTGAAGGAGATGAGCAAATCTCCAAGTCCACTCAATCGTTAAACTAAAGCGAGTCAGCCGCAAGGGGCGACAGCTGGCTCCCTCAATTGAATGCCCCATAATCTCTATCTCACAAATTGGAAGAAGGTCAAACAATCTTACTGTCGGAGGACATGTGGATGGAAAGGAACGTTTACTGACTGTAGATACGGGTGCATCTCATTCCATCATTCGAGCGGATTTAGTCAACAAGAAGATAACACCATTGCATGGAGCAAGATTGCGTACAGCCACTGGAGAAGACAGCACGGTTCTAGGAGAAGTATCATGTGAAGTCGCAATTGGGAACGTCACGGTAGTACACAATTTTATAGTGGCAGATTTTGTTGATGAAATCATAATTGGAGTGGACTTCTTAATCGACCAGGGCATCAAGATCGACATGCAAAGCAAGACGATGCGATATAAGAACATGGATGTACCACTTAATTTCGGCTACGAGAGAGGCTACAGCAGTAAACGAGTGCTGGTGGAAGAGAGTCAGCGAATACCACCAAAAATCCGAAGCCAGTCATCTGGGCAAAGGTTGATGGAGATTGTGGGACAAACAAATTGTGGGTTGTCGAAGCAGCAAACAAATCAGCACTGAACATACTTGTAGGAAAACCCTGGCTATGACAAAACAAGATGGACGTGTTCCAGTAAGAGTACTCAATGAGTTCAATTCACCACTCAAACTAACTAAAGGAGCTATTTTGGGAAGATGCCAAGAGGCTGAAGTAGTTATTAACTGTGAACAGCTCCAGGAACACGTTTCAGCTAGTAATACTAATCTTTCAAATGACATCACGGCATGGACGCAGGGGCTAGAGGAAGCATATCAGAGTAAGGCAAAACAACTGCTCCTAAAGTACGCGAACATATTTGACCAGGATGGTTCTAAACCAGGCCGCACAACGTTGTGAAACATCAAATTGACACTGGAGATGCGAGGCCGATCCGTCAAGCTCCACGTAGTGTTCCACTGGCGAAGCGGCAAGTTGTGAGTCAAATTATACAAGAAATGAGCGACAGCGGCGTCATCGAACCATCAGCTAGTCCCTGGAGCTCACCGGTAGTACTTGTAAAGAAGAAGGATGGAAACATGAGGTTTTGCGTCGACTACCGGAAGTTGAATGACGTTACGAAAAAGGATAGCTACCCATTGCCAAGAATGACGACACTCTGGACTCGCTCTCTGGTACGAAATGGTTTTCCACACTGGACTTGAAAAGCGGCTACTGGCAAGTGGAGGTAAATGAGGAAGACAAAGAGAAAACAGCCTTCAGCGTCGGAGATGGTCTTTGGCAATTTACAGTAATGCCCTTTGGACTATGTAATGCACCAGCTACTTTCGAGAGACTCATGGATCAAGTATTGAAAGGACTACATTGGAAAACATGCTTGGTGTACCTGGACGACATCATCGTATTGGGCAAGAATTTCGATGAACATCTTAAGAACTTGGAGGAAGTTTTCCAAAGAATAGCTGGCGCTGGTCTGAAGTTAAGTCCCAAAAAGTGTGCGCTGTTTAAAAAGGAAGTAAATTATTTGGGTCACAAGGTAACGACAGAGGGGCATCTGCACTGCGAACGAAAAGATAGAGGCTGTAAAGGATTGGCCAAGACCACAGAACCTACATGAATTAAGAAGTTTCCTTGGGCTGTGCACATATTACCGCCGATTTGTACAAAATTTTTCCAGCGTAGCCCATAGCCTCCATGAGCTTACAAGAAAAAATAAAGCTTTTGAATGGAAGAAGGAGCAAGAAGTGGCTTTCCAAACATTGAAGGAGCGTTTGTGCACTGCCCCAATGTTAGCATATCCGATTCCAGGAGCAACATTTATTCTAGATACAGATGCGAGTGGATATGCTATAGGAGGCGTTTTATCACAACTGGTCGATGGACAGGAGAAGGTAGTTGCATATTACAGCCGTTCGATTGGAAAACCAGAGAGGAACTACTGCGTTACGCGGAGAGAGCTGTTGGCATTGGTAGAGTGCGTTAAACATTTTCACAAATACCTCTACGGCCAGCGATTCCGTGTCAGGACAGATCACGCAGCTTTAAAATGGCTACTGCAGTTCCGTAATCCAGAAGGACAATTGGCACGGTGGATCGAGCGACTACAAAGCTATGACTTTTCCATTGAGCATCGAAAGGTAGTACCCATGGAAATGCCGATGCAATGTCACGAAGACCATGTAGTTTGGAATGCAAGCACTGTTCAAAAGCCGAGGCTAAAGAAGACATTATAGATGTCCGGCTAATGACTATAACATGTACAGATGAATGGGACAAGGAACAGCTAAGAAAGTGCCAGCTAGAAGATGCAGATCTGTCACGTGTGATGCAAGGGCTCGAACGAAATGAAAGACCAAACAGAGAAGAGATGTCAGCAGAGAGTCCCATTGCGAAGTCATATTGGGCACAGTGGAACAGTTTGGAATTGATATCCGGTTGCCTTCATCGAGTATGGGAGAGTGAGGATGGTAAATACAAGAATAAACTGATAGTTGTTCCCAGAAAGAGGATTCCTGATGTGCTCAGCGAGCTGCATAATGGTCCAAGCGGAGGTCATCTTGGAATCACGAAGACGCTCGAGAAGATTAAACAGAGATTCTATTGGGTTGGTTGCCGTCAGTCGGTCACTGATTGGATTTGCGAACTGCGAGGTTTGCAGCAGAGCGAAAGGGCCCAGAACACGAAGTCATGGCCAGATGAAGCAATATAACTCAGGTGCGCCATTTGAAAGGATCGCTATGGATGTCGCCGGTCCATTTCCTACTAGCAACGGCGGAAACAAATATGTACTGGTAGTTATGGATTATTTCAGCAAATGGCCAGAGGTATACCCAATCCCAAATCAAGAAGCGGAAACGGTAGCAGAAGTTTTTATAAACAATTGGGTTGCAAGGTATGGTGTACCAATGGAGTTACATTCTGACCAAGGCAGGAATTTCGAATCAGCTGTGTTCCAGGAAATGTGTAAGTCATTGGGCATTCGAAAAACACGGACAACTGCATTGCATCCTCAATCCGATGGTATGGTAGAACGATTCAATAGAACATTGGAGGAGCACTTAAGGAAAGTAGTGGACAAGTACCATAAAGAATGGGATACCCGCATACCATTATTCTTGATGGCTTACCGATCAGCAGTGCATGAGACAACGGGCCAAACCCCTGCAAAAGTAATTTTTGGCAATGACCTTAGACTGCCAGCTGATTGAAGTTTGGGATAGATGCCAATGCGGAGAGAAATGTCAGGAAATCCACTAGTGATTTGGAAGAAGAGCTAAGAGAAATACATGATCTGATAAGGCAACGAACAAAGATTATGAGTGACAAGATGAAAGCCAGATATGATAAAGCAATTAATTCAGAAGGTTTTCAGGAAGGAGATTTGGTGCTGTTATACAACCCACAACGTAAAAAAGGTTTGTCCCCGAAATTGCAGTGTAATTGGGAAGGCCCATACAAAGTTGTAAAACGGATCAACGATGTAGTGTACCGCATACAAACATCGGTAAACCACGAACCAAAATGAAGGTGGTCCATTTGGAAAGGCTAGCAACGTTTAGATCGAGAGATTTGTCTGATCGGGACGATCAGACTTAGGTGGAGGCAGTGTCACGGATATTAGCATCACTAAATTATCCCATCACTAAGGCGATGCTAAGGCCATGCCAAGCAGTATTTACGTTAATAATTAAATCAAGTATACACATACATACAAGGCAGCAAGAGATGAGATGTCACACACCGATGAATTTACTTATACGCTTATGTGTGTGCGGGAGACTGTAAACTACAAACACATGCATATACCTTATCTGAGTTGTCACAAGAGTGAGCAATAATTTGTGCACGTAGTTGTGGCTGGCGATTTTGTAGCCGAAACAACTAGTAAGTTCTGGAAATCGAAGAGCCTAGAAGTATGCAGCGTAAACTATAAAAGCGGCGCCAGCGAGTAAGAAGTAATTCAGTTTGATTTGAATTGTCAAGCAGTTACGAGTAAGACGATATCTAGCGAGCAATAGCACTATTATTTTGAAAGTCAGTTTCCTTTAAGATATGAGTTTGGTTATTAAGCTATTCGTTGCACAGTTTGAGTGTTATTGTGAAGTATTTTAATAAAGGCAATTTTTCCGTTATCCAATATTGGAGTTATTTATTCAACAGTTTAGCGATACGATCCTAGCAAAAGGCAAATAAGAGGATTTGCAAATAAAAATTCGTAACAGTATATATCCCCCACAACCGATTGTTCAGATAAGGAACTTTCGTAATTTCTACCCCATTTTAACAGCTATAAGCTTCAAATTTCACCGATTGCTTACGTATATAGCATATATTGTTGTCTGAAAAAATCATAGAGATCGGTTGTATATATAGTATATATCTCACACAACCGATTGTTCAGATAAGAAACTTTTCGCAATTTCTACCCCATTTTAACAGCTAGAAGCTTCAAATTTCAGCAAATGCTTAAGTATATAGCATATATTGTTGTCTGAAAAAATCATAGAGATCGGTTGTATATATAGTATATATCTCATACAACCGATTGTTCAGATAAGAAACTTTGCGCAATTTCTGCCCCGTTTTAACAGCTAGAAGCTTCAAATTTCACAAAATGCTTACGTATATAGCATATATTGTTGTCTGAAAAAATCATAGAGATCGGTGGTATATATATTATATACTTCATATAAACTCTCATTTTTGCCCCTTTTTTACGGCTAGAAGCTTCAAAATTCATCAAATTTCATCAAATAGTTACGTTTACGTCATATATTTTTGAATTACGTGATTCGTAGTCATACTTTTTACATGCAGACCACAAAAAACGTGAAGCTTTGCATCCTCACACAGATTACCTACCAATTTTTATACCTTTCATGAAAATGAAATGGTATATTAATTTCGTCACGAAACCGAAAATTGTAAGTCCTTAAAGGAAAATAGATAGACCCACCATTAAGTATACCGAAATAATCAGGTTGAAGAGCTGAGTTGATTTAGCCATGTCCGTCTGTCCGTCTGTCCGTCTGTCTGTTTGTATGCAAACTAGTCCCTAAATTTTTGAGATATCTTGATAAAATTTGGTGAGCGGGTGTATTTGGGTGTCCGATTAGACATTTTTCGGAACCGACCGGATCGGACCACTATAGCATATATCCTCCATACAACCGATTTTTCAGAAAAAGGGGTTTTTTGTAATATCTTACCCAATTTAACAGATTGAAGCTTCAAACTTCACCATATACTTTCGTATATTGCACATATTGTTGCCTGAAAAAATTGATGAGATCGGTCGTATATATAGCATATATCCCCCACGACCGATTGTTCAGATAAGGAACTTTTCGTAATTTCTACCCCATTTTAACAGCTATAAGCTTCAAATTTCACCGATTGCTTACGTATATAGCATATATTGTTGTCTGAAAAAATCATAGAGATCGGTTGTATATATAGTATATATCTCATACAACCGATTGTTCAGATAAGAAACTTTTCGCAATTTCTACCCCATTTTAACAGCTATAAGCTTAAAATTTCACCGATTGCTTACGTATATAGCATATATTGTTGTCTGAAAAAATCATAGAGATCGGTTGTATATATAGTATATATCTCACACAACCGATTGTTCAGATAAGAAACTTTTCGCAATTTCTACCCCATTTTAACAGCTAGAAGCTTCAAATTTCAGCAAATGCTTAAGTATATAGCATATATTGTTGTCTGAAAAAATCATAGAGATCGGTTGTATATATAGTATATATCTCATACAACCGATTGTTCAGATAAGAAACTTTGCGCAATTTCTGCCCCGTTTTAACAGCTAGAAGCTTCAAATTTCCCAAAATGCTTACGTATATAGCATATATTGTTGTCTGAAAAAATCATAGAGATCGGTGGTATATATATTATATACTTCATATAAACTCTCATTTTTGCCCCTTTTTTACGGCTAGAAGCTTCAAAATTCATCAAATTTCATCAAATAGTTACGTTTACGTCATATATTTTTGAAATACGTGATTCGTAGTCATACTTTTTACATGCAGACCACAAAAAACGTGAAGCTTTGCATCCTCACACAGATTACCTACCTATTTTTATACCTTTCATGAAAATGAAATGGTATATTAATTTCGTCACGAAACCGAAAATTGTAAGTCCTTAAAGGAAAATAGATAGACCCACCATTACGTATACCGAAATAATCAGGTTGAAGAGCTGAGTTGATTTAGCCATGTCCGTCTGTCCGTCTGTCCGTCTGTCCGTCTGTCTGTCTGTATGCAAACTAGTCCCTCAATTTTTGAGATATCTTGATAAAATTTGGTGAGCGGGTGTATTTGGGTGGCCGATTAGACATTTGTCGGAACCGACCGGATCGGACCACTATAGCATATATCCTCCATACAACCGATTTTTCAGAAAAAGGGGTTTTTTGTAATATCTTACCCAATTTAACAGATTGAAGCTTCAAACTTCACCATATACTTTCGTATATTGCACATATTGTTGCCTGAAAAAATTGATGAGATCGGTCGTATATATAGTATATATCCCCCACAACCGATTGTTCAGATAAGGAACTTTTCGTAATTTCTACCCTATTTTAACAGCTATAAGCTTCAAATTTCACCGATTGCTTACGTATATAGCATATATTGTTGTCTGAAAAAATCATAGAGATCGGTGGTATATGTAGTATATATCTCATACAACCGATTGTTCAGATAAGAAACTTTTTGCAATTTCTACCCCATTTTAACAGCTATAAGCTTAAAATTTCACCGATTGCTTACGTATATAGCATATATTGTTGTCTGAAAAAATCATAGAGATCGGTTGTATATATAGTATATATCTCACACAACCAATTGTTCAGATAAGAAACTTTTCGCAATTTCTACCCCATTTTAACAGCTAGAAGCTTCAAATTTCAGCAAATGCTTAAGTATATAGCATATATTGTTGTCTGAAAAAATCATAGAGATCGGTTGTATATATAGTATATATCTCATACAACCGATTGTTCAGATAAGAAACTTTGCGCAATTTCTGCCCCGTTTTAACAGCTAGAAGCTTCAAATTTCACAAAATGCTTACGTATATAGCATATATTGTTGTCTGAAAAAATCATAGAGATCGGTGGTATATATATTATATACTTCATATAAACTCTCATTTTTGCCCCTTTTTTACGGCTAGAAGCTTCAAAATTCATCAAATTTCATCAAATAGTTACGTTTACGTCATATATTTTTGAAATACGTGATTCGTAGTCATACTTTTTACATGCAGACCACAAAAAACGTGAAGCTTTGCATCCTCACACAGATTACCTACCTATTTTTATACCTTTCATGAAAATGAAATGGTATATTAATTTCGTCACGAAACCAAAAATTGTAAGTCCTTAAAGGAAAATAGATAGACCCACCATTAAGTATACCGAAATAATCAGGTTGAAGAGCTGAGTTGATTTAGCCATGTCCGTCTGTCCGTCTGTCCGTCTGTCTGTTTGTATGCAAACTAGTCCCTCAATTTTTGAGATATCTTGATAAAATTTAGTGAGCGGGTGTATTTGGGTGTCCGATTAGACATTTGTCGGAACCGACCGGATAGGACCACTATAGCATATATCCTCCATACAACCGATTTTTCAGAAAAAGGGGTTTTTTGTAATATCTTACCCAATTTAACAGATTGAAGCTTCAAACTTCACCATATACTTTCGTATATTGCACATATTGTTGCCTGAAAAAATTGATGAGATCGGTCGTATATATAGTATATATCCCCCACAACCGATTGTTCAGATAAGGAACTTTTCGTAATTTCTACCCCATTTTAACAGCTATAAGCTTCAAATTTCACCGATTGCTTACGTATATAGCATATATTGTTGTCTGAAAAAATCATAGAGATCGGTTGTATATATAGTATATATCTCATACAACCGATTGTTCAGATAAGAAACTTTTCGCAATTTCTACCCCATTTTAACAGCTATAAGCTTAAAATTTCACCGATTGCTTACGTATATAGCATATATTGTTGTCTGAAAAATCATAGAGATCGGTTGTATATATAGTATATATCTCACACAACCGATTGTTCAGATAAGAAACTTTTCGCAATTTCTACCCCATTTTAACAGCTAGAAGCTTCAAATTTCAGCAAATGCTTAAGTATATAGCATATATTGTTGTCTGAAAAAATCATAGAGATCGGTTGTATATATAGTATATATCTCATACAACCGATTGTTCAGATAAGAAACTTTGCGCAATTTCTGCCCCGTTTTAACAGCTAGAAGCTTCAAATTTCACAAAATGCTTACGTATATAGCATATATTGTTGTCTGAAAAAATCATAGAGATCGGTGGTATATATATTATATACTTCATATAAACTCTCATTTTTGCCCCTTTTTTACGGCTAGAAGCTTCAAAATTCATCAAATTTCATCAAATAGTTACGTTTACGTCATATATTTTTGAAATACGTGATTCGTAGTCATACTTTTTACATGCAGACTACAAAAAACGTGAAGCTTTGCATCCTCACACAGATTACCTACCTATTTTTATACCTTTCATGAAAATGAAATGGTATATTAATTTCGTCACGAAACCGAAAATTGTAAGTCCTTAAAGGAAAATAGATAGACCCACCATTAAGTATACCGAAATAATCAGGTTGAAGAGCTGAGTTGATTTAGCCATGTCCGTCTGTCCGTCTGTCCGTCTGTCTGTTTGTATGCAAACTAGTCCCTAAATTTTTGAGATATCTTGATAAAATTTGGTGAGCAGGTGTATTTGGGTGTCCGATTAGACATTTATCGGAACCGACCGGATCGGACCACTATAGCATATATCCTCCATACAACCGATTTTTCAGAAAAAGGGGTTTTTTGTAATATCTTACCCAATTTAACAGATTGAAGCTTCAAACTTCACCATATACTTTCGTATATTGCACATATTGTTGCCTGAAAAAATTGATGAGATCGGTCGTATATATAGTATATATCCCCCACAACCGATTGTTCAGATAAGGAACTTTTCGTAATTTCTACCCCATTTTAACAGCTATAAGCTTCAAATTTCACCGATTGCTTACGTATATAGCATATATTGTTGTCTGAAAAAATCATAGAGATCGGTTGTATATATAGTATATATCTCACACAACCGATTGTTCAGATAAGAAACTTTTCGCAATTTCTACCCCATTTTAACAGCTAGAAGCTTCAAATTTCAGCAAATGCTTAAGTATATAGCATATATTGTTGTCTGAAAAAATCATAGAGATCGGTTGTATATATAGTATATATCTCATACAACCGATTGTTCAGATAAGAAACTTTACGCAATTTATGCCCCGTTTTAACAGCTAGAAGCTTCAAATTTCACAAAATGCTTACGTATATAGCATATATTGTTGTCTGAAAAAATCATAGAGATCGGTGGTATATATATTATATACTTCATATAAACTCTCATTTTTGCCCCTTTTTTACGGCTAGAAGCTGCAAAATTCATCAAATTTCATTAAATAGTTACGTTTACGTCATATATTTTTGAATTACGTGATTCGTAGTCATACTTTTTACATGCAGACCACAAAAAACGTGAAGCTTTGCATCCTCACACAGATTACCTACCTATTTTTATACCTTTCATGAAAATGAAATGGTATATTAATTTCGTCACGAAACCGAAAATTGTAAGTCCTTAAAGGAAAATAGATAGACCCACCATTAAGTATACCGAAATAATCAGGTTGAAGAGCTGAGTTGATTTAGCCATGTCCGTCTGTCCGTCTGTCTGTTTGTATGCAAACTAGTCCCTAAATTTTTGAGATATCTTGATAAAATTTGGTGAGCGGGTGTATTTGGGTGTCCGATTAGACATTTGTCGGAACCGACCGGATCGGACCACTATAGCATATATCCTCCATACAACCGATTTTTCAGAAAAAGGGGTTTTTTGTAATATCTTACCCAATTTAACAGATTGAAGCTTCAAACTTCACCATATACTTTCGTATATTGCACATATTGTTGCCTGAAAAAATTGATGAGATCGGTCGTATATATAGCATATATCCCCCACAACCGATTGTTCAGATAAGGAACTTTTCGTAATTTCTACCCCATTTTAACAGCTATAAGCTTCAAATTTCACCGATTGCTTACGTATATAGCATATACTGTTGTCTGAAAAAATCATAGAGATCGGTTGTATATATAGTATATATCTCATACAACCGATTGTTCAGATAAGAAACTTTTCGCAATTTCTACCCCATTTTAACAGCTATAAGCTTAAAATTTCACCGATTGCTTACGTATATAGCATATATTGTTGTCTGAAAAAATCATAGAGATCGGTTGTATATATAGTATATATCTCACACAACCGATTGTTCAGATAAGAAACTTTTCGCAATTTCTACCCCATTTTAACAGCTAGAAGCTTCAAATTTCAGCAAATGCTTAAGTATATAGCATATATTGTTGTCTGAAAAAATCATAGAGATCGGTTGTATATATAGTATATATCTCATACAACCGATTGTTCAGATAAGAAACTTTGCGCAATTTCTGCCCCGTTTTAACAGCTAGAAGCTTCAAATTTCACAAAATGCTTACGTATATAGCATATATTGTTGTCTGAAAAAATCATAGAGATCGGTGGTATATATATTATATACTTCATATAAACTCTCATTTTTGCCCCTTTTTTACGGCTAGAAGCTTCAAAATTCATCAAATTTCATCAAATAGTTACGTTTACGTCATATATTTTTGAAATACGTGATTCGTAGTCATACTTTTTACATGCAGACCACAAAAAACGTGAAGCTTTGCATCCTCACACAGATTACCTACCTATTTTTATACCTTTCATGAAAATGAAATGGTATATTAATTTCGTCACGAAACCGAAAATTGTAAGTCCTTAAAGGAAAATAGATAGACCCACCATTACGTATACCGAAATAATCAGGTTGAAGAGCTGAGTTGATTTAGCCATGTCCGTCTGTCCGTCTGTCCGTCTGTCCGTCTGTCTGTCTGTATGCAAACTAGTCCCTCAATTTTTGAGATATCTTGATAAAATTTGGTGAGCGGGTGTATTTGGGTGTCCGATTAGACATTTGTCGGAACCGACCGGATCGGACCACTATAGCATATATCCTCCATACAACCGATTTTTCAGAAAAAGGGGTTTTTTGTAATATCTTACCCAATTTAACAGATTGAAGCTTCAAACTTCACCATATACTTTCGTATATTGCACATATTGTTGCCTGAAAAAATTGATGAGATCGGTCGTATATATAGTATATATCCCCCACAACCGATTGTTCAGATAAGGAACTTTTCGTAATTTCTACCCTATTTTAACAGCTATAAGCTTCAAATTTCACCGATTGCTTACGTATATAGCATATATTGTTGTCTGAAAAAATCATAGAGATCGGTTGTATATATAGTATATATCTCATACAACCGATTGTTCAGATAAGAAACTTTTCGCAATTTCTACCCCATTTTAACAGCTATAAGCTTAAAATTTCACCGATTGCCTACGTATATAGCATATTATGTTGTCTGAAAAAATCATAGAGATCGGTTGTATATATAGTATATATCTCACACAACCGATTGTTCAGATAAGAAACTTTTCGCAATTTCTACCCCATTTTAACAGCTAGAAGCTTCAAATTTCAGCAAATGGTTAAGTATTTAGCATATATTGTTGTCTGAAAAAATCATAGAGATCGGTTGTATATATAGTATATATCTCATACAACCGATTGTTCAGATAAGAAACTTTGCGCAATTTCTGCCCCGTTTTAACAGCTAGAAGCTTCAAATTTCACAAAATGCTTACGTATATAGCATATATTATTGTCTGAAAAAATCATAGAGATCGGTGGTATATATATTATATACTTCATATAAACTCTCATTTTTGCCCCTTTTTTACGGCTAGAAGCTTCAAAATTCATCAAATTTCATCAAATAGTTACGTTTACGTCATATATTTTTGAAATACGTGATTCGTAGTCATACTTTTTACATGCAGACCACAAAAAACGTGAAGCTTTGCATCCTCACACAGATTACCTACCTATTTTTATACCTTTCATGAAAATGAAATGGTATATTAATTTCGTCACGAAACCGAAAATTGTAAGTCCTTAAAGGAAAATAGATAGACCCACCATTAAGCATACCGAAATAATCAGGTTGAAGAGCTGAGTTGATTTAGCCATGTCCGTCTGTCCGTCTGTCCGTCTGTCTGTTTGTATGCAAACTAGTCCCTCAATTTTTGAGATATCTTGATAAAATTTGGTGAGCGGGTGTATTTGGGTGTCCGATTAGACATTTGTCGGAACCGACCGGATCGGACCACTATAGCATATATCCTCCATACAACCGATTTTTCAGAAAAAGGGGTTTTTTGTAATATCTTACCCAATTTAACAGATTGAAGCTTCAAACTTCACCATATACTTTCGTATATTGCACATATTGTTGCCTGAAAAAATTGATGAGATCGGTCGTATATATAGTATATATCCCCCACAACCGATTGTTCAGATAAGGAACTTTTCGTAATTTCTACCCCATTTTAACAGCTATAAGCTTCAAATTTCACCGATTGCTTACGTATATAGCATATATTGTTGTCTGAAAAAATCATAGAGATCGGTTGTATATATAGTATATATCTCATACAACCGATTGTTCAGATAAGAAACTTTTCGCAATTTCTACCCCATTTTAACAGCTATAAGCTTAAGATTTCACCGATTGCTTACGTATATAGCATATATTGTTGTCTGAAAAAATCATAGAGATCGGTTGTATATAAAGTATATATCTCACACAACCGATTGTTCAGATAAGAAACTTTTCGCAATTTCTACCCCATTTTAACAGCTAGAAGCTTCAAATTTCAGCAAATGCTTAAGTATATAGCATATATTGTTGTCTGAAAAAATCATAGAGATCGGTTGTATATATAGTATATATCTCATACAACCGATTGTTCAGATAAGAAACTTTGCGCAATTTCTGCCCCTTTTTAACAGCTAGAAGCTTCAAATTTCACAAAATGCTTACGTATATAGCATATATTGTTGTCTGAAAAAATCATAGAGATCGGTGGTATATATATTATATACTTCATATAAACTCTCATTTTTGCCCCTTTTTTACGGCTAGAAGCTTCAAAATTCATCAAATTTCATCAAATAGTTACGTTTACGTCATATATTTTTGAATTACGTGATTCGTAGTCATACTTTTTACATGCAGACCACAAAAAACGTGAAGCTTTGCATCCTCACACAGATTACCTACCTATTTTTATACCTTTCATGAAAATGAAATGGTATATTAATTTCGTCACGAAACCGAAAATTGTAAGTCCTTAAAGGAAAATAGATAGACCCACCATTAAGTATACCGAAATAATCAGGTTGAAGAGCTGAGTTGATTTAGCCATGTCCGTCTGTCCGTCTGTCCGTCTGTCTGTTTGTATGCAAACTAGTCCCTAAATTTTTGAGATATCTTGATAAAATTTGGTGAGCGGGTGTATTTGGGTGTCCGATTAGACATTTGTCGGAACCGACCGGATCGGACCACTATAGCATATATCCTCCATACAACCGATTTTTCAGAAAAAGGGGTTTTTTGTAATATCTTACCCAATTTAACAGATTGAAGCTTCAAACTTCACCATATACTTTCGTATATTGCACATAATGTTGCCTGAAAAAATTGATGAGATCGGTCGTATATATAGTATATATCCCCCACAACCGATTGTTCAGATAAGAAACTTTTCGCAATTTCTACCCCATTTTAACAGCTATAAGCTTAAATTTCACCGATTGCTTACGTATATAGCATATATTGTTGTCTGAAAAAATCATAGAGATCGGTTGTATATATAGTATATATCTCACACAACCGATTGTTCAGATAAGAAACTTTTCGCAATTTCTACCCCATTTTAACAGCTAGAAGCTTCAAATTTCAGCAAATGCTTAAGTATATAGCATATATTGTTGTCTGAAAAAATCATAGAGATCGGTTGTATATATAGTATATATCTCATACAACCGATTGTTCAGATAAGAAACTTTGCGCAATTTCTGACCCCTTTTAACAGCTAGAAGCTTCAAATTTCACAAAATGCTTACGTATATAGCATATATTGTTGTCTGAAAAAATCATAGAGATCGGTGGTATATATATTATATACTTCATATAAACTCTCATTTTTGCCCCTTTTTTACGGCTAGAAGCTTCAAAATTCATCAAATTTCATCAAATAGTTACGTTTACGTCATATATTTTTGAAATACGTGATTCGTAGTCATACTTTTTACATGCAGACCACAAAAAACGTGAAGCTTTGCATCCTCACACAGATTACCTACCTATTTTTATATCTTTCATGAAAATGAAATGGTATATTAATTTCGTCACGAAACCGAAAATTGTAAGTCCTTAAAGGAAAATAGATAGACCCACCATTAAGTATACCGAAATAATCAGGTTGAAGAGCTGAGTTGATTTAGCCATGTCCGTCTGTCCGTCTGTCCGTCTGTCTGTTTGTATGCAAACTAGTCCCTCAATTTTTGAGATATCTTGATAAAATTTGGTGAGCGGGTGTATTTGGGTGTCCGATTAGACATTTGTCGGAACCGACCGGATCGGACCACTATAGCATATATCCTCCATACAACCGATTTTTCAGAAAAAGGGGTTTTTGTAATATCTTACCCAATTTAACAGATTGAAGCTTCAAACTTCACCATATACTTTCGTATATTGCACATATTGTTGCCTGAAAAAATTGATGAGATCGGTCGTATATATAGTATATATCCCCCACAACCGATTGTTCAGATAAGGAACTTTTCGTAATTTCTACCCTATTTTAACAGCTATAAGCTTCAAATTTCACCGATTGCTTACGTATATAGCATATATTGTTGTCTGAAAAAATCATAGAGATCGGTTGTATATATAGTATATATCTCATACAACCGATTGTTCAGATAAGAAACTTTTCCCAATTTCTACCCCATTTTAACAGCTATAAGCTTAAAATTTCACCGATTGCCTACGTATATAGCATATTATGTTGTCTGAAAAAATCATAGAGATCGGTTGTATATATAGTATATATCTCACACAACCGATTGTTCAGATAAGAAACTTTTCGCAATTTCTACCCCATTTTAACAGCTAGAAGCTTCAAATTTCAGAAAATGCTTAAGTATATAGCATATATTGTTGTCTGAAAAAATCATAGAGATCGGTTGTATATATAGTATATATCTCATACAACCGATTGTTCAGATAAGAAACTTTGCCCAATTTCTGCCCCGTTTTAACAGCTAGAAGCTTCAAATTTCACAAAATGCTTACGTATATAGCATATATTGTTGTCTGAAAAAATCATGGAGATCGGTGGTATATATATTATATACTTCATATAAACTCTCATTTTTGCCCCTTTTTTACGGCTAGAAGCTTCAAAATTCATCAAATTTCATCAAATAGTTACGTTTACGTCATATATTTTTGAAATACGTGATTCGTAGTCATACTTTTTACATGCAGACCACAAAAAACGTGAAGCTTTGCATCCTCACACAGATTACCTACCTATTTTTATACCTTTCATGAAAATGAAATGGTATATTAATTTCGTCACGAAACCGAAAATTGTAAGTCCTTAAAGGAAAATAGATAGACCCACCATTAAGTATACCGAAATAATCAGGTTGAAGAGCTGAGTTGATTTAACCATGTCCGTCTGTCCGTCTGTCCGTCTGTCTGTTTGTATGCAAACTAGTCCCTCAATTTTTGAGATATCTTGATAAAATTTGGTGAGCGGGTGTATTTGGGTGTCCGATTAGACATTTGTTGGAACCGACCGGATCGGACCACTATAGCATATATCCTCCATACAACCGATTTTTCAGAAAAAGGGGTTTTTTGTAATATCTTACCCAATTTAACAGATTGAAGCTTCAAACTTCACCATATACTTTCGTATATTGCACATATTGTTGCCTGAAAAAATTGAAGAGATCGGTTGTATATATAGTATATATCTCATACAACCGATTGTTCAGATAAGGAACTTTTCGTAATTTCTACCCTATTTTAACAGCTATAAGCTTCAAATTTCACCGATTGCTTACGTATATAGCATATATTGTTGTCTGAAAAAATCATAGATATCGGTTGTATATATAGTATATATCTCATACAACCGATTGTTCAGATAAGAAACTTTTCGCAATTTCTACCCCATTTTAACAGCTATAAGCTTCAAATTTCACCGATTGCTTACGTATATAGCATATATTGTTGTCTGAAAAAATCATAGAGATCGGTTGTATATATAGTATATATCTCATACAACCGATTGTTCAGATAAGAAACTTTGCGCAATTTCTGCCCCGTTTTAACAGCTAGAAGCTTCAAATTTCACAAAATGCTTACGTATATAGCATATATTGTTGTCTGAAAAAATCATAGAGATCGGTTGTATATATAGTATATATCTCACACAACCGATTGTTCAGATAAGAAACTTTTCGCAATTTCTACCCCATTTTAACAGCTAGAAGCTTCAAATTTCAGCAAATGCTTAAGTATATAGCATATATTGTTGTCTGAAAAAATCATAGAGATCGGTTGTATATATAGTATATATCTCATACAACCGATTGTTCAGATAAGAAACTTTGCGCAATTTCTGCCCCGTTTTAACAGCTAGAAGCTTCAAATTTCACAAAATGCTTACGTATATAGCATATATTGTTGTCTGAAAAAATCATAGAGATCGGTGGTATAATATTATATACTTCATATAAACTCTCATTTTTGCCCCTTTTTTACGGCTAGAAGCTTCAAAATTCATCAAATTTCATCAAATAGTTACGTTTACGTCATATATTTTTGAAATACGTGATTCGTAGTCATACTTTTTACATGCAGACCACAAAAAACGTGAAGCTTTGCATCCTCACACAGATTACCTACCTATTTTTATACCTTTCATGAAAATGAAATGGTATATTAATTTCGTCACGAAACCGAAAATTGTAAGTCCTTAAAGGAAAATAGATAGACCCACCATTACGTATACCGAAATAATCAGGTTGAAGAGCTGAGTTGATTTAGCCATGTCCGTCTGTCCGTCTGTCTGTTTGTATGCAAGCTAGTCCCTCAATTTTTGAGATATCTTGATAAAATTTGGTGAGCGGGTGTATTTGGGTGTCCTATTAGACATTTGTCGGAACCGACCGGATCGGACCACTATAGCATATATCCTCCATACAACCGATTTTTCAGAAAAAGGGGTTTTTTGTAATATCTTACCCAATTTAACAGATTGAAGCTTCAAACTTCACCATATACTTTCGTATATTGCACATATTGTTGCCTGAAAAAATTGATGAGATCGGTCGTATATATAGTATATATCCCCCACAACCGATTGTTCAGATAAGGAACTTTTCGTAATTTCTACCCTATTTTAACAGCTATAAGCTTCAAATTTCACCGATTGCTTACGTATATAGCATATATTGTTGTCTGAAAAAATCATAGAGATCGGTTGTATATATAGTATATATCTCATACAACCGATTGTTCAGATAAGAAACTTTTCGCAATTTCTACCCCATTTTAACAGCTATAAGCTTAAAATTTCACCGATTGCCTACGTATATAGCATATTATGTTGTCTGAAAAAATCATAGAGATCGGTTGTATATATAGTATATATCTCACACAACCGATTGTTCAGATAAGAAACTTTTCGCAATTTCTACCCCATTTTAACAGCTAGAAGCTTCAAATTTCAGCAAATGGTTAAGTATATAGCATATATTGTTGTCTGAAAAAATCATAGAGATCGGTTGTATATATAGTATATATCTCATACAACCGATTGTTCAGATAAGAAACTTTGCGCAATTTCTGCCCCGTTTTAACAGCTAGAAGCTTCAAATTTCACAAAATGCTTACGTATATAGCATATATTATTGTCTGAAAAAATCATAGAGATCGGTGGTATATATATTATATACTTCATATAAACTCTCATTTTTGCCCCTTATTTACGGCTAGAAGCTTCAAAATTCATCAAATTTCATCAAATAGTTACGTTTACGTCATATATTTTTGAAATACGTGATACTTAGTCATACTTTTTACATGCAGACCACAAAAAACGTGAAGCTTTGCATCCTCACACAGATTACCTACCAAATTTTATACCTTTCATGAAAATGAAATGGTATATTAATTTCGTCACGAAACCGAAAATTGTAAGTCCTTAAAGGAAAATAGATAGACCCACCATTAAGTATACCGAAATAATCAGGTTGAAGAGCTGAGTTGATTTAGCCATGTCCGTCTGTCCGTCTGTCCGTCTGTCCGTCTGTCTGTTTGTATGCAAACTAGTCCCTCAATTTTTGAGATATCTTGATAAAATTTGGTGAGCGGGTGTATTTGGGTGTCCGATTAGACATTTGTCGGAACCGACCGGATCGGACCACTATAGCATATATCCTCCATACAACCGATTTTTCAGAAAAAGGGGTTTTTTGTAATATCTTACCCAATTTAACAGATTGAAGCTTAAAACTTCACCATATACTTTCGTATATTGCACATATTGTTGCCTGAAAAAATTGATGAGATCGGTCGTATATATAGTATATATCCCCCACAACCGATTGTTCAGATAAGGAACTTTTCGTAATTTCTACCCCATTTTAACAGCTATAAGCTTCAAATTTCACCGATTGCTTACGTATATAGCATATATTGTTGTCTGAAAAAATCATAGAGATCGGTTGTATATATAGTATATATCTCATACAACCGATTGTTCAGATACGAAACTTTTCGCAATTTCTACCCCATTTTAACAGCTATAAGCTTAAGATTTCACCGATTGCTTACGTATATAGCATATATTGTTGTCTGAAAAAATCATAGAGATCGGTGGTATATATATTATATACTTCATATAAACTCTCATTTTTGCCCCTTTTTTACGGCTAGAAGCTTCAAAATTCATCAAATTTCATCAAATAGTTACGTTTACGTCATATATTTTTGAAATACGTGATTCGTAGTCATACTTTTTACATGCAGACCACAAAAAACGTGAAGCTTTGCATCCTCACACAGATTACCTACCTATTTTTATACCTTTCATGAAAATGAAATGGTATATTAATTTCGTCACGAAACCGAAAATTGTAAGTCCTTAAAGGAAAATAGATAGACCCACCATTAAGTATACCGAAATAATCAGGTCCGTATATATCTCATACAACCGATTGTTCAGATAAGAAACTTTTCGCAATTTCTACCCCATTTTAACAGCTATAAGCTTAAAATTTCACCGATTGCCTACGTATATAGCATATTATGTTGTCTGAAAAAATCATAGAGATCGGTTGTATATATAGTATATATCTCACACAACCGATTGTTCAGATAAGAAACTTTTCGCAATTTCTACCCCATTTTAACAGCTAGAAGCTTCAAATTTCAGCAAATGCTTAAGTATATAGCATATATTGTTGTCTGAAAAAATCATAGAGATCGGTTGTATATATAGTATATATCTCATACAACCGATTGTTCAGATAAGAAACTTTGCGCAATTTCTGCCCCGTTTTAACAGCTAGAAGCTTCAAATTTCACAAAATGCTTACGTATATAGCATATATTGTTGTCTGAAAAAATCATAGAGATCGGTGGTATATATATTATATACTTCATATAAACTCTCATTTTTGCCCCTTTTTTACGGCTAGAAGCTTCAAAATTCATCAAATTTCATCAAATAGTTACGTTTACGTCATACATTTTTGAAATACGTGATTCGTAGTCATACTTTTTACATGCAGACCACAAAAAACGTGAAGCTTTGCATCCTCACACAGATTACCTACCTATTTTTATACCTTTCATGAAAATGATATGGTATATTAATTTCGTCACGAAACCGAAAATTGTAAGTCCTTAAAGGAAAATAGATAGACCCACCATTAAGTATACCGAAATAATCAGGTTGAAGAGCTGAGTTGATTTAGCCATGTCCGTCTGTCCGTCTGTCTGTTTGTATGCAATTTTTGAGATATCTTGATAAAATTTGGTGAGCGGGTGTATTTGGGTGTCCGATTAGACATTTGTCGGAACCGACCGGATCGGACCACTATAGCATATATCCTCCATACAACCGATTTTTCAGAAAAAGGGGTTTTTTGTAATATCTTACCCAATTTAACAGATTGAAGCTTCAACCTTCACCATATACTTTCGTATATTGCACATATTGTTGCCTGAAAAAATTGATGAGATCGGTCGTATATATAGTATATATCCCCCACAACCGATTGTTCAGATAAGGAACTTTTCGTAATTTCTACCCCATTTTAACAGCTATAAGCTTCAAATTTCACCGATTGCTTACGTATATAGCATATATTGTTGTCTGAAAAAATCATAGAGATCGGTTGTATATATAGTATATATCTCATACAACCGATTGTTCAGATAAGAAACTTTTCGCAATTTCTACCCCATTTTAACAGCTATAAGCTTAAAATTTCACCGATTGCTTACGTATATAGCATATATTGTTGTCTGAAAAAATCATAGAGATCGGTTGTATATATAGTATATATCTCACACAACCGATTGTTCAGATAAGAAACTTTTCGCAATTTCTACCCCATTTTAACAGCTAGAAGCTTCAAATTTCAGCAAATGCTTAAGTATATAGCATATATTGTTGTCTGAAAAAATCATAGAGATCGGTTGTATATATAGTATATATCTCATACAACCGATTGTTCAGATAAGAAACTTTGCGCAATTTCTGCCCCGTTTTAACAGCTAGAAGCTTCAAATTTCACAAAATGCTTACGTATATAGCATATATTGTTGTCTGAATAAATCATAGAGATCGGTGGTATATATATTATATACTTCATATAAACTCTCATTTTTGCCCCTTTTTTACGGCTAGAAGCTTCAAAATTCATCAAATTTCATCAAATAGTTACGTTTACGTCATATATTTTTGAATTACGTGATTCGTAGTCATACTTTTTACATGCAGACCACAAAAAACGTGAAGCTTTGCATCCTCACACAGATTACCTACCTATTTTTATACCTTTCATGAAAATGAAATGGTATATTAATTTCGTCACGAAACCGAAAATTGTAAGTCCTTAAAGGAAAATAGATAGACCCACCATTAAGTATACCGAAATAATCAGGTTGAAGAGCTGAGTTGATTTAGCCATGTCCGTCTGTCCGTCTGTCCGTCTGTCCGTCTGTCTGTTTGTATGCAAACTAGTCCCTAAATTTTTGAGATATCTTGATAAAATTTGGCGAGCGGGTGTATTTGGGTGTCCGATTAGACATTTGTCGGAACCGACCGGATCGGACCACTATAGCATATATCCTCCATACAACCGATTTTTCAGAAAAAGGGGTTTTTTGTAATATCTTACCCAATTTAACAGATTGAAGCTTCAAACTTCACCATATACTTTCGTATATTGCACATATTGTTGCCTGAAAAAATTGATGAGATCGGTCGTATATATAGTATATATCCCCCACAACCGATTGTTCAGATAAGGAACTTTTCGTAATTTCTACCCTATTTTAACAGCTATAAGCTTCAAATTTCACCGATTGCTTACGTATATAGCATATATTGTTGTCTGAAAAAATCATAGAGATCGGTTGTATATATAGTATATATCTCATACAACCGATTGTTCAGATAAGAAACTTTTCGCAATTTCTACCCCATTTTAACAGCTATAAGCTTAAAATTTCACCGATTGCCTACGTATATAGCATATTATGTTGTCTGAAAAAATCATAGAGATCGGTTGTATATATAGTATATATCTCACACAACCGATTGTTCAGATAAGAAACTTTTCGCAATTTCTACCCCATTTTAACAGCTAGAAGCTTCAAATTTCAGCAAATGCTTAAGTATATAGCATATATTGTTGTCTGAAAAAATCATAGAGATCGGTTGTATATATAGTATATATCTCATACAACCGATTGTTCAGATAAGAAACTTTGCGCAATTTCTGCCCCGTTTTAACAGCTAGAAGCTTCAAATTTCACAAAATGCTTACGTATATAGCATATATTGTTGTCTGAAAAAATCATAGAGATCGGTGGTATATATATTATATACTTCATATAAACTCTCATTTTTGCCCCTTTTTTACGGCTAGAAGCTTCAAAATTCATCAAATTTCATCAAATAGTTACGTTTACGTCATATATTTTTGAAATACGTGATTCGTAGTCATACTTTTTACATGCAGACCACAAAAAACGTGAAGCTTTGCATCCTCACACAGATTACCTACCTATTTTTTATTTTATATTTATCTTAAAAATCGTTTAGATATGTTCAAATTTCACTAAATACTTACGTGTATAGCATATATTGTTGTCTGAGAAAATCATAGATACCGGTGGTATATATAGTATGTATCCCATACAACCGATTGTTCAGATAAGAAACTTTGCGCAATTTCTTCCCCATTTTAACAGCTAGAAGCTTCAACTTTCACCAAATGCTTACGTGTATAGCATATATTGTTGTCTGAAAAAATCATTGAGATCGATGGTATATATAGTATATATCTCATACAACCGATTGTTCAGTTAAGAAACTTTGCGCAATTTCTGCCCCTTTTTAACAGCTAGACGCTTCAAATTTCACCATATGCTTACGTATATTGCATATATTGTTGTCTGAAAAAATCATAGAGATCGGTGGTATATATATTATATACTTCATATAAACTGTCATTTTTGCCCCTTTTTTACGGCTAGAAGCTTCAAAATTCATCAAATTTCATCAAATAGTTACGTTTACGTCATATATTTTTGAAATACGTGATTCGTAGTCATAGTTTTTACATGCAGACCACAAAAAACGTGAAGCTTTGCATCCTCACACAGATTACCTACCTATTTTTATACCTTTCATGAAAATTTTTGTAATATCTTACCCAATTTAACAGATTGAAGCTTCAAACTTCACCATATACTTTCGTATATTGCACATATTGTTGCCTGAAAAAATTTTTGAATTACGTGATTCGTAGTCATACTTTTTACATGCAGACCACAAAAAACGTGAAGCTTTGCATCCTCACACAGATTACCTACCTATTTTTATACCTTTCATGAAAATGAAATGGTATATTAATTTCGTCACGAAACCGAAAATTGTAAGTCCTTAAAGGAAAATAGATAGACCCACCATTAAGTAAACCGAAATAATCAGGTTGAAGAGCTGAGTTGATTTAGCCATGTCCGTCTGTCCGTCTGTCCGTCTGTCTGTTTGTATGCAAACTAGTCCCTAAATTTTTGAGATATCTTGATAAAATTTGGTGAGCGGGTGTATTTGGGTGTCCGATTAGACATTTGTCGGAACCGACCGGATCGGACCACTATAGCATATATCCTCCATACAACAGATTTTTCAGAAAAAGGGGTTTTTTGTAATATCTTACCCAATTTAACAGATTGAAGCTTCAAACTTCACCATATACTTTCGTATATTGCACATATTGTTGCCTGAAAAAATTGATGAGATCGGTCGTATATATAGTATATATCCCCCACAACCGATTGTTCAGATAAGGAACTTTTCGTAATTTCTACCCCATTTTAACAGCTATAAGCTTCAAATTTCACCAATTGCTTACGTATATAGCATATATTGTTGTCTGAAAAAATCATAGAGATCGGTTGTATATATAGTATATATCTCATACAACCGATTGTTCAGCTAAGAAACTTTTCGCAATTTCTACCCCATTTTAACAGCTATAAGCTTAAAATTTCACCGATTGCTTACGTATATAGCATATATTGTTGTCTGAAAAAATCATAGAGATCGGTTGTATATATAGTATATATCTCACACAACCGATTGTTCAGATAAGAAACTTTTCGCAATTTCTACCCCATTTTAACAGCTAGAAGCTTCAACTTTCAGCAAATGCTTAAGTATATAGCATATATTGTTGTCTGAAAAAATCATAGAGATCGGTTGTATATATAGTATATATCTCATACAACCGATTGTTCAGATAAGAAACTTTGCGCAATTTCTGCCCCGTTTTAACAGCTAGAAGCTTCAAATTTCACAAAATGCTTACGTATATAGCATATATTGTTGTATGAAAAAATCATAGAGATCGGTGGTATATATATTATATACTTCATATAAACTCTCATTTTTGCCCCTTTTTTACGGCTAAAAGCTTCAAAATTCATCAAATTTCATCAAATAGTTACGTTTACGTCATATATTTTTGAAATACGTGATTCGTTGTTATACTTTTTACATGCAGACCACAAAAAACGTGAAGCTTTGCATCCTCACACAGATTACCTACCTATTTTTATACCTTTCATGAAAATGAAATGGTATATTAATTTCGTCGCGAAACCGAAAATTGTAAGTCCTTAAAGGAAAATAGAAAGACCCACCATTAAGTATACCGAAATAATCAGGTTGAAGAGCTGAGTTGATTTAGCCATGTCCGTCTGTCCGTCTGTCCGTCTGTCTGTTTGTATGCAAACTAGTCCCTCAATTTTTGAGATATCTTGATAAAATTTGGTGAGCGGGTGTATTTGGGTGTCCGATTAGACATTTGTCGGAACCGACCGGATCGGACCACTATAGCATATATCCTCCATACAACCGATTTTTCAGAAAAAGGGGTTTTTTGTAATATCTTACCCAATTTAACAGATTGAAGCTTCAAACTTCACCATATACTTTCGTATATTGCACATATTGTTGCCTGAAAAAATTGATGAGATCGGTCGTATATATAGTATATATCCCCCACAACCGATTGTTCAGATAAGGAACTTTTCGTAATTTCTACCCTATTTTAACAGCTATAAGCTTCAAATTTCACCGATTTCTTACGTATATAGCATATATTGTTGTCTGAAAAAATCATAGAGATCGGTTGTATATATAGTATATATCTCATACAACCGATTGTTCAGATAAGAAACTTTTCGCAATTTCTACCCCATTTTAACAGCTATAAGCTTAAAATTTCACCGACTGCCTACGTATATAGCATATTATGTTGTCTGAAAAAATCATAGAGATCGGTTGTATATATAGTATATATCTCACACAACCGATTGTTCAGATAAGAAACTTTTCGCAATTTCTACCCCATTTTAACAGCTAGAAGCTTCAAATTTCAGCAAATGCTTAAGTATATAGCATATATTGTTGTCTGAAAAAATCATAGAGATCGGTTGTATATATAGTATATATCTCATACAACCGATTGTTCAGATAAGAAACTTTGCGCAATTTCTGCCCCGTTTTAACAGCTAGAAGCTTCAAATTCCACAAAATGCTTACGTATATAGCATATATTGTTGTCTGAAAAAATCATAGAGATCGGTGGTATATATATTATATACTTCATATAAACTCTCATTTTTGCCCCTTTTTTACGGCTAGAAGCTTCAAAATTCATCAAATTTCATCAAATAGTTACGTTTACGTCATATATTTTTGAATTACGTGATTCGTAGTCATACTTTTTACATGCAGACCACAAAAAACGTGAAGCTTTGCATCCTCACACAGATTACCTACCTATTTTTATACCTTTCATGAAAATGAAATGGTATATTAATTTCGTCACGAAAGCGAAAATTGTAAGTCCTTAAAGGAAAATAGATAGACCCACCATTAAGTATACCGAAATAATCAGGTTGAAGAGCTGAGTTGATTTAGCCATGTCCGTCTGTCCGTCTGTCCGTCTGTCCGTCTGTCTGTTTGTATGCAAACTAGTCCCTAAATTTTTGAGATATCTTGATAAAATTTGGTGAGCGGGTGTATTTGGGTGTCCGATTAGACATTTGTCGGAACCGACCGGATCGGACCACTATAGCATATATCCTCCATACAACCGATTTTTCAGAAAAAGGGGTTTTTTGTAATATCTTACCCAATTTAACAGATTGAAGCTTCAAACTTCACCATATACTTTCGTATATTGCACATATTGTTGCCTGAAAAAATTGATGAGATCGGTCGTATATATAGTATATATCCCCCACAACCGATTGTTCAGATAAGGAACTTTTCGTAATTTCTACCCCATTTTAACAACTATAAGCTTCAAATTTCACCGATTGCTTACGTATATAGCATATATTGTTGTCTGAAAAAATCATAGAGATCGGTTGTATATATAGTATATATCTCATACAACCGATTGTTCAGATAAGAAACTTTTCGCAATTTCTACCCCATTTTAACAGCTATAAGCTTAAAATTTCACCGATTGCTTACGTATATAGCATATATTGTTGTCTGAAAAAATCATAGAGATCGGTTGTATATATAGTATATATCTCACACAACCGATTGTTCAGATAAGAAACTTTTCGCAATTTCTACCCCATTTTAACAGCTAGAAGCTTCAAATTTCAGCAAATGCTTAAGTATATAGCATATATTGTTGTCTGAAAAAATCATAGAGATCGGTTGTATATATAGTATATATCTCATACAACCGATTGTTCAGATAAGAAACTTTGCGCAATTTCTGCCCCGTTTTAACAGCTAGAAGCTTCAAATTTCACAAAATGCTTACGTATATAGCATATATTGTTGTCTGAAAAAATCATAGAGATCGGTTGTATATATAGTATATATCTCACACAACCGATTGTTCAGATAAGAAACTTTTCGCAATTTCCACCCCATTTTAACAGCTAGAAGCTTAAAATTTCACCGATTGCTTACGTATATAGCATATATTGTTGTCTGAAAAAATCATAGAGATCGGTTGTATATATAGTATATATCTCATACAACCGATTGTTCAGATAAGAAACTTTTCGCAATTTCTACCCCATTTTAACAGCTATAAGCTTAAAATTTCACCGATTGCTTACGTATATAGCATATATTGTTGTCTGAAAAAATCATAGAGATCGGTTGTATATATAGTATATATCTCACACAACCGATTGTTCAGATAAGAAACTTTTCGCAATTTCTACCCCATTTTAACAGTTAGATTGCTTACGTATATAGCATATATTGTTGTCTGAAAAAATCATAGAGATCGGTTGTATATATAGAATATATCTCATACAACCGATTGTTCAGATAAGAAACTTTGCGCAATTTCTGCCCCGTTTTAACAGCTAGAAGCTTCAAATTTCACAAAATGCTTACGAATATAGCATATATTGTTGTCTGAAAAAATCATAGAGATCGGTGGTATATATATTATATACTTCATATAAACTCTCATTTTTGCCCCTTTTTACGGCTAGAAGCTTCAAAATTCATCAAATTTCATCAAATAGTTACGTTTACGTCATATATTTTTGAATTACGTGATTCGTAGTCATACTTTTTACATGCAGACCACAAAAAACGTGAAGCTTTGCATCCTCACACAGATTACCTACCTATTTTTATACCTTTCATGAAAATGAAATGGTATATTAATTTCGTCACGAAACCGAAAATTGTAAGTCCTTAAAGGAAAATAGATAGACCCACCATTAAGTATACCGAAATAATCAGGTTGAAGAGCTGAGTTGATTTAGCCATGTCCGTCTGGCCGTCTGTCCGTCTGTCTCTTTGTATGCAAACTAGTCCCTCAATTTTTGAGATATCTTGATAAAATTTGGTGAGCGGGTGTATTTGGGTGTCCGATTAGACATTTGTCGGAACCGACCGGATCGGACCACTATAGCATATATCCTCCATACAACCGATTTTTCAGAAAAAGGGGTTTTTTGTAATATCTTACCCAATTTAACAGATTGAAGCTTCAAACTTCACCATATACTTTCGTATATTGCACATATTGTTGCCTGAAAAAATTGATGAGATCGGTCTTATATATAGTATATATCCCCCACAACCGATTGTTCAGATAAGGAACTTTTCGTAATTTCTACCCCATTTTAACAGCTATAAGCTTCAAATTTCACCGATTGCTTACGTATATAGCATATATTGTTGTCTCAAAAAATCATAGAGATCGGTTGTATATATAGTATATATCTCACACAACCGATTGTTCAGATAAGAAACTTTTCGCAATTTCTACCCCATTTTAACAGCTAGAAGCTTCAAATTTCAGCAAATGCTTAAGTATATAGCATATATTGTTGTCTGAAAAAATCATAGAGATCGGTTGTATATATAGTATATATCTCATACAACCGATTGTTCAGATAAGAAACTTTGCGCAATTTCTGCCCCGTTTTAACAGCTAGAAGCTTCAAACTTCACCATATACTTTCGTATATTGCACATATTGTTGCCTGAAAAAATTGATGAGATCGGTGGTATATATAGTATATATCCCCAACAACCGATTGTTCATATAAGGAACTTTTCGTAATTTCTACCCTATTTTAACAGCTATAAGCTTCAAATTTCACCGATTGCTTACGTATATAGCATATATTGTTGTCTGAAAAAATCATAGAGATCGGTTGTATATATAGTATATATCTCATACAACCGATTGTTCTGATAAGAAACTTTTCGCAATTTCTACCCCATTTTAACAGCTATAAGCTTAAAATTTCACCGACTGCCTACGTATATAGCATATTATGTTGTCTGAAAAAATCATAGAGATCGGTTGTATATATAGTATATATCTCACACAACCGATTGTTCAGATAAGAAACTTTTCGCAATTTCTACCCCATTTTAACAGCTAGAAGCTTCAAATTTCAGCAAATGCTTAAGTATATAGCATATATTGTTGTCTGAAAAAATCATAGAGATCGGTTGTATATATAGTATATATCTCATACAACCGATTGTTCAGATAAGAAACTTTGCGCAATTTCTGCCCCGTTTTAACAGCTAGAAGCTTCAAATTTCACAAAATGCTTACGTATATAGCATATATTGTTGTCTGAAAAAATCATAGAGATCGGTGGTATATATATTATATACTTCATATAAACTCTCATTTTTGCTCCTTTTTTACGGCTAGAAGCTTCAAAATTCATCAAATTTCATCAAATAGTTACGTTTACGTCATATATTTTTGAATTACGTGATTCGTAGTCATACTTTTTACATGCAGACCACAAAAAACGTGAAGCTTTGCATCCTCACACAGATTACCTACCTATTTTTATACCTTTCATGAAAATGAAATGGTATATTAATTTCGTCACGAAACCGAAAATTGTAAGTCCTTAAAGGAAAATAGATAGACCCACCATTAAGTATACCGAAATAATCAGGTTGAAGAGCTGAGTTGATTTAGCCATGTCCGTCTGTCCGTCTGTCCGTCTGTCTGTTTGTATGCAAACTAGTCCCTAAATTTTTGAGATATCTTGATAAATTTGGTGAGCGGGTGTATTTGGGTGTCCGATTAGACATTTGTCGGAACCGACCGGATCGGACCACTATAGCATATATCCTCCATACAACCGATTTTTCAGAAAAAGGGGTTTTTTGTAATATCTTACCCAATTTAACAGATTGAAGCTTCAAACTTCACCATATACTTTCGTATATTGCACATATTGTTGCCTGAAAAAATTGATGAGATCGGTCGTATATATAGTATATATCCCCCACAACCGATTGTTCATATAAGGAACTTTTCGTAATTTCTACCCTATTTTAACAGCTATAAGCTTCAAATTTCACCGATTGCTTACGTATATAGCATATATTGTTGTCTGAAAAAATCATAGAGATCGGTTGTATATATAGTATATATCTCATACAACCGATTGTTCTGATAAGAAACTTTTCGCAATTTCTACCCCATTTTAACAGCTATAAGCTTAAAATTTCACCGACTGCCTACGTATATAGCATATTATGTTGTCTGAAAAAATCATAGAGATCGGTTGTATATATAGTATATATCTCACACAACCGATTGTTCAGATAAGAAACTTTTCGCAATTTCTACCCCATTTTAACAGCTAGAAGCTTCAAATTTCAGCAAATGCTTAAGTATATAGCATATATTGTTGTCTGAAAAAATCATAGAGATCGGTTGTATATATAGTATATATCTCATACAACCGATTGTTCAGATAAGAAACTTTGCGCAATTTCTGCCCCGTTTTAACAGCTAGAAGCTTCAAATTTCACAAAATGCTTACGTATATAGCATATATTGTTGTCTGAAAAAATCATAGAGATCGGTGGTATATATATTATATACTTCATATAAACTCTCATTTTTGCCCCTTTTTTAAGGCTAGAAGCTTCATAATTCATCAAATTTCATCAAATAGTTACGTTTACGTCATATATTTTTGAATTACGTGATTCGTAGTCATACTTTTTACATGCAGAGATAGAGATCGGTTGTATATATAGTATATATCTCATACAACCGATTGTTCAGATAAGAAACTTTTCGCAATTTCTACCCCATTTTAACAGCTATAAGCTTAAAATTTCACCGATTGCTTACGTATATAGCATATATTGTTATCTGAAAAAATCATAGAGATCGGTTGTATATATAGTATATATCTCACACAACCGATTGTTCAGATAAGAAACTTTTCGCAATTTCTACCCCATTTTAACAGCTAGAAGCTTCAAATTTCAGCAAATGCTTAAGTATATAGCATATATTTTTGTCTGAAAAAATCATAGAGATCGGTTGTATATATAGTACATATCTCATACAACCGATTGTTCAGATAAGAAACTTTGCGCAATTTCTGCCCCGTTTTAACAGCTAGAAGCTTCAAATTTCACAAAATGCTTACGTATATAGCATATATTGTTGTCTGAAAAAATCATAGAGATCGGTGGTATATATATTATATACTTCATATAAACTCTCATTTTTGCCCCTTTTTTAAGGCTAGAAGCTTCATAATTCATCAAATTTCATCAAATAGTTACGTTTACGTCATATATTTTTGAAATACGTGATTCGTAGTCATACTTTTTACATGCAGACCACAAAAAACGTGAAGCTTTGCATCCTCACACAGATTACCTACCTATTTTTTATTTTATATTTATCTTAAAAATCGTTTAGATATGTTCAAATTTCACTAAATACTTACGTGTATAGCATATATTGTTGTCTGAGAAAATCATAGATACCGGTGGTATATATAGTATATATCCCATACAACCGATTGTTCAGATAAGAAACCTAGCGCAATTTCTTCCCCATTTTAACAGCTAGAAGCTTCAACTTTCACCAAATGCTTACGTGTATAGCATATATTGTTGTCTGAAAAAATCATTGAGATCGATGGTATATATAGTATATATCTCATACAACCGATTGTTCAGTTAAGAAACTTTGCGCAATTTCTGCCCCTTTTTAACAGCTAGACGCTTCAAATTTCACCATATGCTTACGTATATAGCATATATTGTTGTCTGAAAAAATCATAGAGATCGGTGGTATATATATTATATACTTCATATAAACTGTCATTTTTGCCTCTTTTTTACGGCTAGAAGCTTCAAAATTCATCAAATTTCATCAAATAGTTACGTTTACGTCATATATTTTTGAAATACGTGATTCGTAGTCATAGTTTTTACATGCAGACCACAAAAAACGTGAAGCTTTGCATCCTCACACAGATTACCTACCTATTTTTATACCTTTCATGAAAATGAAATGGTATATTAATTTCGTCACGAAACCGAAAATTGTAAGTCCTTAAAGGAAAATAGATAGACCCACCATTAAGTATACCGAAATAATCAGGTTGAAGAGCTGAGTTGATTTAGCCATGTCCGTCTGTCCGTCTGTCCGTCTGTCTGTTTGTATGCAAACTAGTCCCTCAATTTTTGAGATATCTTGATAAAATTTGGTGAGCGGGTGTATTTGGGTGTCCGATTAGACATTTGTCGGAACCGACCGGATCGGACCACTATAGCATATATCCTCCATACAACCGATTTTTCAGAAAAAGAGGTTTTTTGTAATATCTTACCCAATTTAACAGATTGAAGCTTCAAACTTCACCATATACTTTCGTATATTGCACATATTGTTTCCTGAAAAAATTGATGAGATCGGTCGTATATATAGTATATATCCCCCACAACCGATTGTTCAGATAAGGAACTTTTCGTAATTTCTACCCTATTTTAACAGCTATAAGCTTCAAATTTCACCGATTGCTTACGTATATAGCATATATTGTTGTCTGAAAAAATCATAGAGATCGTTTGTATATATAGTATATATCTCATACAACCGATTGTTCAGATAAGAAACTTTTCGCAATTTCTACCCCATTTTAACAGCTATAAGCTTAAAATTTCACCGACTGCCTACGTATATAGCATATTATGTTGTCTGAAAAAATCATAGAGATCGGTTGTATATATAGTATATATCTCACACAACCGATTGTTCAGATAAGAAACTTTTCGCAATTTCTACCCCATTTTAACAGCTAGAAGCTTCAAATTTCAGCAAATGCTTAAGTATATAGCATATATTGTTGTCTGAAAAAATCATAGAGATCGGTTGTATATATAGTATATATCTCATACAACCGATTGTTCAGATAAGAAACTTTGCGCAATTTCTGCCCCGTTTTAACAGCTAGAAGCTTCAAATTTCACAAAATGCTTACGTATATAGCATATATTGTTGTCTGAAAAAATCATAGAGATCGGTTGTATATATAGTATATATCTCACACAACCGATTGTTCAGATAAGAAACTTTTCGCAATTTCTACCCCATTTTAACAGCTAGAAGCTTAAAATTTCACCGATTGCTTACGTATATAGCATATATTGTTGTCTGAAAAAATCATAGAGATCGGTTGTATATATAGCATATATCTCATACAACCGATTGTTCAGATAAGAAACTTTTCGCAATTTCTACCCCATTTTAACAGCTATAAGCTTAAAATTTCACCGATTGCTTACGTATATAGCATATATTGTTGTCTGAAAAAATCATAGGGATCGGTTGTATATATAGTATATATCTCACACAACCGATTGTTCAGATAAGAAACTTTTCGCAATTTCTACCCCATTTTAACAGCTAGAAGCTTCAAATTTCAGCAAATGCTTAAGTATATAGCATATATTTTTGTCTGAAAAAATCATAGAGATCGGTTGTATATATAGTATATATCTCATACAACCGATTGTTCAGATAAGAAACTTTGCGCAATTTCTGCCCCGTTTTAACAGCTAGAAGCTTCAAATTTCACAAAATGCTTACGTATATAGCATATATTTTTGTCTGAAAAAATCATAGAGATCGGTGGTATATATATTATATACTTCATATAAACTCTCATTTTTGCCCCTTTTTTACGGCTAGAAGCTTCAAAATTCATCAAATTTCATCAAATAGTTACGTTTACGTCATATATTTTTGAAATACGTGATTCGTAGTCATACTTTTTACATGCAGACCACAAAAAACGTGAAGCTTTGCATCCTCACACAGATTACCTACCTATTTTTATACCTTTCATGAAAATGAAATGGTATATTAATTTCGTCACGAAACCGAAAATTGTAAGTCCTTAAAGGAAAATAGATAGACCCACCATTAAGTATACCGAAATAATCAGGTTGAAGAGCTGAGTTGATTTAGCCATGTCCGTCTGTCCGTCTGTCCGTCTGTCTGTTTGTATGCAAACTAGTCCCTAAATTTTTGAGATATCTTGATAAATTTGGTGAGCGGGTGTATTTGGGTGTCCGATTAGACATTTGTCGGAACCGACCGGATCGGACCACTATAGCATATATCCTCCATACAACCGATTTTTCAGAAAAAGGGGTTTTTTGTAATATCTTACCCAATTTAACAGATTGAAGCTTCAAACTTCACCATATACTTTCGTATATTGCACATATTGTTGCCTGAAAAAATTGATGAGATCGGTCGAATATATAGTATATATCCCCCACAACCGATTGTTCAGATAAGGAACTTTTCGTAATTTCTACCCCATTTTAACAGCTATAAGCTTCAAATTTCACCGATTGCTTACGTATATAGCATATATTGTTGTCTGAAAAAATCATAGAGATCGGTTGTATATATAGTATATATCTCATACAACCGATTGTTCAGATAAGAAACTTTTCGCAATTTCTACCCCATTTTAACAGCTATAAGCTTAAAATTTCACCGATTGCTTACGTATATAGCATATATTGTTGTCTGAAAAAATCATAGAGATCGGTTGTATATATAGTATATATCTCACACAACCGATTGTTCAGATAAGAAACTTTTCGCAATTTCTACCCCATTTTAACAGCTAGAAGCTTCAAATTTCAGCAAATGCTTAAGTATATAGCATATATTTTTGTCTGAAAAAATCATAGAGATCGGTTGTATATATAGTACATATCTCATACAACCGATTGTTCAGATAAGAAACTTTGCGCAATTTCTGCCCCGTTTTAACAGCTAGAAGCTTCAAATTTCACAAAATGCTTACGTATATAGCATATATTGTTGTCTGAAAAAATCATAGAGATCGGTGGTATATATATTATATACTTCATATAAACTCTCATTTTTGCCCCTTTTTTAAGGCTAGAAGCTTCAAAATTCATCAAATTTCATCAAATAGTTACGTTTACGTCATATATTTTTCAAATACGTGATTCGTAGTCATACTTTTTACATGCAGACCACAAAAAACGTGAAGCTTTGCATCCTCACACAGATTACCTACCTATTTTTTATTTTATATTTATCTTAAAAATCGTTTAGATATGTTCAAATTTCACTAAATACTTACGTGTATAGCATATATTGTTGTCTGAGAAAATCATAGATACCGGTGGTATATATAGTATATATCCCATACAACCGATTGTTCAGATAAGAAACCTAGCGCAATTTCTTCCCCATTTTAACAGCTAGAAGCTTCAACTTTCACCAAATGCTTACGTGTATAGCATATATTGTTGTCTGAAAAAATCATTGAGATCGATGGTATATATAGTATATATCTCATACAACCGATTGTTCAGTTAAGAAACTTTGCGCAATTTCTGCCCCTTTTTAACAGCTAGACGCTTCAAATTTCACCATATGCTTACGTATATAGCATATATTGTTGTCTGAAAAAATCATAGAGATCGGTGGTATATATATTATATACTTCATATAAACTGTCATTTTTGCCTCTTTTTTACGGCTAGAAGCTTCAAAATTCATCAAATTTCATCAAATAGTTACGTTTACGTCATATATTTTTGAAATACGTGATTCGTAGTCATAGTTTTTACATGCAGACCACAAAAAACGTGAAGCTTTGCATCCTCACACAGATTACCTACCTATTTTTATACCTTTCATGAAAATGAAATGGTATATTAATTTCGTCACGAAACCGAAAATTGTAAGTCCTTAAAGGAAAATAGATAGACCCACCATTAAGTATACCGAAATAATCAGGTTGAAGAGCTGAGTTGATTTAGCCATGTCCGTCTGTCCGTCTGTCCGTCTGTCTGTTTGTATGCAAACTAGTCCCTCAATTTTTGAGATATCTTGATAAAATTTGGTGAGCGGGTGTATTTGGGTGTCCGATTAGACATTTGTCGGAACCGACCGGATCGAACCACTATAGCATATATCCTCCATACAACCGATTTTTCAGAAAAAGAGGTTTTTTGTAATATCTTACCCAATTTAACAGATTGAAGCTTCAAACTTCACCATATACTTTCGTATATTGCACATATTGTTGCCTGAAAAAATTGATGAGATCGGTCTTATATATAGTATATATCCCCCACAACCGATTGTTCAGATAAGGAACTTTTCGTAATTTCTACCCTATTTTAACAGCTATAAGCTTCAAATTTCACCGATTGCTTACGTATATAGCATATATTGTTGTCTGAAAAAATCATAGAGATCGGTTGTATATATAGTATATATCTCATACAACCGATTGTTCAGATAAGAAACTTTTCGCAATTTCTACCCCATTTTAACAGCTATAAGCTTAAAATTTCACCGACTGCCTACGTATATAGCATATTATGTTGTCTGAAAAAATCATAGAGATCAGTTGTATATATAGTATATATCTCACACAACCGATTGTTCAGATAAGAAACTTTTCGCAATTTCTACCCCATTTTAACAGCTAGAAGCTTCAAATTTCAGCAAATGCTTAAGTATATAGCATATATTGTTGTCTGAAAAAATCATAGAGATCGGTTGTATATATAGTATATATCTCATACAACCGATTGTTCAGATAAGAAACTTTGCGCAATTTCTGCCCCGTTTTAACAGCTAGAAGCTTCAAATTTCACAAAATGCTTACGTATATAGCATATATTGTTGTCTGAAAAAATCATAGAGATCGGTTGTATATATAGTATATATCTCACACAACCGATTGTTCAGATAAGAAACTTTTCGCAATTTCTACCCCATTTTAACAGCTAGAAGCTTAAAATTTCACCGATTGCTTACGTATATAGCATATATTGTTGTCTGAAAAAATCATAGAGATCGGTTGTATATATAGCATATATCTCATACAACCGATTGTTCAGATAAGAAACTTTTCGCAATTTCTACCCCATTTTAACAGCTATAAGCTTAAAATTTCACCGATTGCTTACGTATATAGCATATATTGTTGTCTGAAAAAATCATAGGGATCGGTTGTATATATAGTATATATCTCACACAACCGATTGTTCAGATAAGAAACTTTTCGCAATTTCTACCCCATTTTAACAGCTAGAAGCTTCAAATTTCAGCAAATGCTTAAGTATATAGCATATATTTTTGTCTGAAAAAATCATAGAGATCGGTTGTATATATAGTATATATCTCATACAACCGATTGTTCAGATAAGAAACTTTGCGCAATTTCTGCCCCGTTTTAACAGCTAGAAGCTTCAAATTTCACAAAATGCTTACGTATATAGCATATATTGTTGTCTGAAAAAATCATAGAGATCGGTGGTATATATATTATATACTTCATATAAACTCTCATTTTTGCCCCTTTTTTACGGCTAGAAGCTTCAATATTCATCAAATTTCATCAAATAGTTACGTTTACGTCATATATTTTTGAAATACGTGATTCGTAGTCATACTTTTTACATGCAGACCACAAAAAACGTGAAGCTTTGCATCCTCACACAGATTACCTACCTATTTTTATACCTTTCATGAAAATGAAATGGTATATTAATTTCGTCACGAAACCGAAAATTGTAAGTCCTTAAAGGAAAATAGATAGACCCACCATTAAGTATACCGAAATAATCAGGTTGAAGAGCTGAGTTGATTTAGCCATGTCCGTCTGTCCGTCTGTCTGTTTGTATGCAAACTAGTCCCTCAATTTTTGAGATATCTTGATAAAATTTGGTGAGCGGGTGTATTTGGGTGTCCGATTAGACATTTGTCGGAACCGACCGGATCGGACCACTATAGCATATATCCTCCATACAACCGATTATTCAGAAAAAGGGTTTTTTTGTAATATCTTACCCAATTTAACAGATTGAAGCTTCAAACTTCACCATATACTTTCGTATATTGCACATATTGTTGCCTGAAAAAATTGATGAGATCGGTCGTATATATAGTATATATCCCCCACAACCGATTGTTCAGATAAGGAACTTTTCGTAATTTCTACTCTATTTTAACAGCTATAAGCTTCAAATTTCACCGATTGCTTACGTATATAGCATATATTGTTGTCTGAAAAAATCATAGAGATCGGTTGTATATATAGTATATATCTATAGAAGCTTCAAATTTCAGCAAATGCTTAAGTATATAGCATATTATGTTGTCTGAAAAAATCATAGAGATCGGTTGTATATATAGTATATATCTCACACAACCGATTGTTCAGATAAGAAACTTTTCGCAATTTCTACCCCATTTTAACAGCTAGAAGCTTCAAATTTCAGCAAATGCTTAAGTATATAGCATATTATGTTGTCTGAAAAAATCATAGAGATCGGTTGTATATATAGTATATATCTCACACAACCGATTGTTCAGATAAGAAACTTTTCGCAATTTCTACCCCATTTTAACAGCTAGAAGCTTCAAATTTCAGCAAATGCTTAAGTATATAGCATATATTGTTGTCTGAAAAAATCATAGAGATCGTTGTATATATAGTATATATCTCATACAACCGATTGTTCAGATAAGAAACTTTTCGCAATTTCTACCCCATTTTAACAGCTATAAGCTTAAAATTTCACCGACTGCCTACGTATATAGCATATTATGTTGTCTGAAAAAATCATAGAGATCGGTTGTATATATAGTATATATCTCACACAACCGATTGTTCAGATAAGAAACTTTTCGCAATTTCTACCCCATTTTAACAGCTAGAAGCTTCAAATTTCAGCAAATGCTTAAGTATATAGCATATATTGTTGTCTGAAAAAATCATAGAGATCGGTTGTATATATAGTATATATCTCATACAACCGATTGTTCAGATAAGAAACTTTTCGCAATTTCTACCCCATTTTAACAGCTATAAGCTTAAAATTTCACCGATTGCTTACGTATATAGCATATATTGTTGTCTGAAAAAATCATAGAGATCGGTTGTATATATAGTATATATCTCATACAACCGATTGTTCAGATAAGAAACTTTTCGCAATTTCTACCCCATTTTAACAGCTATAAGCTTAAAATTTCACCGATTGGCTACGTATATAGCATATTATGTTGTCTGAAAAAATCATAGAGATCGGTTGTATATATAGTATATATCTCACACAACCGATTGTTCAGATAAGAAACTTTTCGCAATCTCTACCCCATTTTAACAGCTAGAAGCTTCAAATTTCAGCAAATGCTTAAGTATATAGCATATATTGTTGTCTGAAAAAATCATAGAGATCGGTTGTATATATAGTATATATCTCATACAACCGATTGTTCAGATAAGAAACTTTGCGCAATTTCTGCCCCGTTTTAACAGCTAGAAGCTTCAAATTTCACAAAATGCTTACGTATATAGCATATATTGTTGTCTGAAAAAATCATAGAGATCGGTGGTATATATATTATATACTTCATATAAACTCTCATTTTTGCCCCTTTTTTACGGCTAGAAGCTTCAAAATTCATCAAATTTCATCAAATAGTTACGTTTACGTCATATATTTTTGAAATACCTGATTCGTGGTCATACTTTTTACATGCAGACCACAAAAAACGTGAAGTTTGCATCCTCACACAGATTACCTACCTATTTTTATACCTTTCATGAAAATGAAATGGTATATTAATTTCGTCACGAAACCGAAAATTGTAAGTCCTTAAAGGAAAATAGATAGACCCACCATTAAGTATACCGAAATAATCAGGTTGAAGAGCTGAGTTGATTTAGCCATGTCCGTCTGTCCGTCTGTCTGTTTGTATGCAAACTAGTCCCTCAATTTTTGAGATATCTTGATAAAATTTGGTGAGCGGGTGTATTTGGGTGTCCGATTAGACATTTGTCGGAACCGACCGGATCGGACCACTATAGCATATATCCTCCATACAACCGATTTTTCAGAAAAAGGGGTTTTTTGTAATATCTTACCCAATTTAACAGATTGAAGCTTCAAACTTCACCATATACTTTCGTATATTGCACATATTGTTGCCTGAAAAAATTGATGAGATCGGTCGTATATATAGTATATATCCCCCACAACCGATTGTTCAGGTAAGGAACTTTTCGTAATTTCTACCCTATTTTAACAGCTATAAGCTTCAAATTTCACCGATTGCTTACGTATATAGCATATATTGTTGTCTGAAAAAATCATAGAGATCGGTTGTATATATAGTATATATCTCATACAACCGATTGTTCAGATAAGAAACTTTTCGCAATTTCTACCCCATTTTAACAGCTATAAGCTTACAATTTCACCGACTGCTACGTATATAGCATATTATGTTGTCTGAAAAAATCATAGAGATCGGTTGTATATATAGTATATATCTCACACAACCGATTGTTCAGATAAGAAACTTTTCGCAATTTCTACCCCATTTTAACAGCTAGAAGCTTCAAATTTCAGCAAATGCTTAAGTATATAGCATATATTGTTGTCTGAAAAAATCATAGAGATCGGTTGTATATATAGTATATATCTCATACAACCGATTGTTCAGATAAGAAACTTTGCGCAATTTCTGCCCCGTTTTAACAGCTAGAAGCTTCAAATTTCACAAAATGCTTACGTATATAGCATATATTGTTGTCTGAAAAAATCATAGAGATCGGTGGTATATATATTATATACTTCATATAAACTCTCATTTTTGCCCCTTTTTTACGGCTAGAAGCTTCAAAATTCATCAAATTTCATCAAATAGTTACGTTTACGTCATATATTTTTGAATTACGTGATTTGTAGTCATACTTTTTACATGCAGACCACAAAAAACGTGAAGCTTTGCATCCTCACACAGATTACCTACCTATTTTTATACCTTTCATGAAAATGAAATGGTATATTAATTTCGTCACGAAACCGAAAATTGTAAGTCCTTAAAGGAAAATAGATAGACCCACCATTAAGTATACCGAAATAATCAGGTTGAAGAACTGAGTTGATTTAGCCATGTCCGTCTGTCCGTCTGTCCGTCTGTCTGTTTGTATGCAAACTAGTCCCTAAATTTTTGAGATATCTTGATAAAATTTGGTGAGCGGGTGTATTTGGGCGTCCGATTAGACATTTGTCGGAACCGACCGGATCGGACCACTATAGCATATATCCTCCATACAACCGATTTTTCAGAAAAAGGGGTTTTTTGTAATATCTTACCCAATTTAACAGATTGAAGCTTCAAACTTCACCATATACTTTCGTATATTGCACATATTGTTGCCTGAAAAAATTGATGAGATCGGTAGTATATATAGTATATATCCCCCACAACTGATTGTTCAGATAAGGAACTTTTCGTAATTTCTACCCCATTTTAACAGCTTTAAGCTTCAAATTTCACCGATTGCTTACGTATATAGCATATATTGTTGTCTGAAAAAATCATAGAGATCGGTTGTATATATAGTATATATCTCACACAACCGATTGTTCAGATAAGAAACTTTTCGCAATTTCTACCCCATTTTAACAGCTAGAAGCTTCAAATTTCAGCAAATGCTTAAGTATATAGCATATATTGTTGTCTGAAAAAATCATAGAGATCGGTTGTATATATAGTATATATCTCACACAACCGATTGTTCAGATAAGAAACTTTTCGCAATTTCTACCCCATTTTAACAGCTAGAAGCTTCAAATTTCAGCAAATGCTTAAGTATATAGCATATATTGTTGTCTGAAAAAATCATAGAGATCGGTTGTATATATAGTATATATCTCATAAAACCGATTGTTCAGATAAGAAACTTTGCGCAATTTCTGCCCCGTTTTAACAGCTAGAAGCTTCAAATTTCACAAAATGCTTACGTATATAGCATATATTGTTGTCTGAAAAAATCATAGAGATCGGTGGTATATATATTATATACTTCATATAAACTCTCATTTTTGCCCCTTTTTTACGGCTAGAAGCTTCAAAATTCATCAAATTTCATCAAATAGTTACCTTTACGTCATATATTTTTGAAATACGTGATTCGTAGTCATACTTTTTACATGCAGACCACAAAAAACGTGAAGCTTTGCATCCTCACACAGATTACCTACCTATTTTTATACCTTCATGAAAATGAAATGGTATATTAATTTCGTCACGAAACCGAAAATTGTAAGTCCTTAAAGGAAAATAGATAGACCCACCATTAAGTATACCGAAATAATCAGGTTGAAGAGCTGAGTTGATTTAGCCATGTCCGTCTGTCCGTCTGTCCGTCTGTCTGTTTGTATGCAAACTAGTCCCTCAATTTTTGAGATATCTTGATAAAATTTGGTGAGCGGGTGTATTTGGGTGTCCGATTAGACATTTGTCGGAACCGACCGGATCGGACCACTATAGCATATATCCTCCATACAACCGATTTTTCAGAAAAAGGGGTTTTTTGTAATATCTTACCCAATTTAACAGATTGAAGCTTCAAACTTCACCATATACTTTCGTATATTGCACATATTGTTGCCTGAAAAAATTGATGAGATCGGTCGTATATATAGTATATATCTCATACAACCGATTGTTCAGATAAGAAACTTTTCGCAATTTCTACCCCATTTTAACAGCTATAAGCTTAAAATTTCACCGATTGCTTACGTATATAGCATATATTGTTGTCTGAAAAAATCATAGAGATCGGTTGTATATATAGTATATATCTCATACAACCGATTGTTCAGATAAGAAACTTTTCGAATTTCTACCCCATTTTAACAGCTAGAAGCTTCAAATTTCAGCAAATGCTTAAGTATATAGCATATATTGTTGTCTGAAAAAATCATAGAGATCGGTTGTATATATAGTATATATCTCATACAACCGATTGTTCAGATAAGAAACTTTGCGCAATTTCTGCCCCGTTTTAACAGCTAGAAGCTTCAAATTTCACAAAATGCTTACGTATATAGCATATATTGTTGTCTGAAAAAATCATAGAGATCGGTGGTATATATATTATATACTTCATATAAACTCTCTTTTTGCCCCTTTTTTACGGCTAGAAGCTTCAAAATTCATCAAATTTCATCAAATAGTTACGTTTACGTCATATATTTTTGAAATACGTAATTCGTAGTCATACTTTTTACATGCAGACCACAAAAAACGTGAAGCTTTGCATCCTCACACAGATTACCTACCTATTTTTTATTTTATATTTATCTTAAAAATCGTTTAGATATGTTCAAATTTCACTAAATACTTACGTGTATAGCATATATTGTTGTCTGAGAAAATCATAGATACCGGTGGTATATATAGTATATATCCCATACAACCGATTGTTCAGATAAGAAACTTTGCGCAATTTCTTCCCCATTTTAACAGCTAGAAGCTTCAACTTTCACCAAATGCTTACGTGTATAGCATATATTGTTGTCTGAAAAAATCGTTGAGATCGATGGTATATATAGTATATATCTCATACAACCGATTGTTCAGTTAAGAAACTTTCCGCAATTTCTGCCCCTTTTTAACAGCTAGACGCTTCAAATTTCACCATATGCTTACGTATATAGCATATATTGTTGTCTGAAAAAATCATAGAGATCGGTGGTATATATATTATATACTTCATATAAACTGTCATTTTTGCCCCTTTTTTACGGCTAGAAGCTTCAAAATTCATCAAATTTCATCAAATAGTTACGTTTACGTCATATATTTTTGAAATACGTGATTCGTAGTCATAGTTTTTACATGCAGACCACAAAAAACGTGAAGCTTTGCATCCTCACACAGATTACCTACCTATTTTTATACCTTTCATGAAAATGAAATGGTATATTAATTTCGTCACGAAACCGAAAATTGTAAGTCCTTAAAGGAAAATAGATAGACCCACCATTAAGTATACCGAAATAATCAGGTTGAAGAGCTGAGTTGATTTAGCCATGTCCGTCTGTCCGTCTGTCCGTCTGTCCGTCTGTCTGTTTGTATGCAAACTAGTCCCTCAATTTTTGAGATATCTTGATAAAATTTGGTGAGCGGGTGTATTTGGGTGTCCGATTAGACATTTGTCGGAACCGACCGGATCGGACCACTATAGCATATATCCTCCATACAACCGATTTTTCAGAAAAAGGGGTTTTTTGTAATATCTTACCCAATTTAACAGATTGAAGCTTCAAACTTCACCATATACTTTCGTATATTGCACATATTGTTGCCTGAAAAAATTGATGAGATCGGTCGTATATATAGTATATATCCCCCACAACCGATTGTTCAGATAAGGAACTTTTCGTAATTTCTACCCTATTTTAACAGCTATAAGCTTCAAATTTCACCGATTGCTTACGTATATAGCATATATTGTTGTCTGAAAAAATCATAGAGATCGGTTGTATATATAGTATATATCTCATACAACCGATTGTTCAGATAAGAAACTTTTCGCAATTTCTACCCCATTTTAACAGCTATAAGCTTAAAATTTCACCGACTGCCTACGTATATAGCATATTATGTTGTTTGAAAAAATCATAGAGATCGGTTGTATATATAGTATATATCTCACACAACCGATTGTTCAGATAAGAAACTTTTCGCAATTTCTACCCCATTTTAACAGCTAGAAGCTTAAAATTTCAGCAAATGCTTAAGTATATAGCATATATTGTTGTCTGAAAAAATCATAGAGATCGGTTGTATATATAGTATATATCTCATACAACCGATTGTTCAGATAAGAAACTTTGCGCAATTTCTGCCCCGTTTTAACAGCTAGAAGCTTCAAATTTCACAAAATGATTACGTATATAGCATATATTGTTGTCTGAAAAAATCATAGAGATCGGTGGTATATATATTATATACTTCATATAAACTCTCATTTTTGCCCCTTTTTTACGGCTAGAAGCTTCAAAATTCATCAAATTTCATCAAATAGTTACGTTTACGTCATATATTTTTGAATTACGTGATTCGTAGTCATACTTTTTACATGCAGACCACAAAAAACGTGAAGCTTTGCATCCTCACACAGATTACCTACCTATTTTTATACCTTTCATGAAAATGAAATGGTATATTAATTTCGTCACGAAACCGAAAATTGTAAGTCCTTAAAGGAAAATAGATAGACCCACCATTAAGTATACCGAAATAATCAGGTTGAAGAGCTGAGTTGATTTAGCCATGTCCGTCTGTCCGTTTGTCCGTCTGTCTGTTTGTATGCAAACTAGTCCCTAAATTTTGAGATATCTTGATAAAATTTGGTGAGCGGGTGTATTTGGGTGTCCGATTAGACATTTGTCGGAACCGACCGAATCGGACCACTATAGCATATATCTCCATACAACCGATTTTTCAGAAAAGGGGGTTTTTTGTAATATCTTACCCAATTTAACAGATTGAAGCTTCAAACTTCACCATATACTTTCGTATATTGCACATATTGTTGCCTGAAAAAATTGATGAGATCGGTCGTATATATAGTATATATCCCCCACAACCGATTGTTCAGATAAGGATCTTTCGTAATTTCTACCCATTTTAACAGCTATAAGCTTAAAATTTCACCGATTGCTTACGTATATAGCATATATTGTTGTCTGAAAAAATCATAGAGATCGGTTGTATATATAGTATATATCTCATACAACCGATTGTTCAGATAAGAAACTTTTCGCAATTTCTACCCCATTTTAACAGCTATAAGCTTAAAATTTCACCGATTGCCTAAGTATATAGCATATTATGTTGTCTGAAAAAATCATAGAGATCGGTTGTATATATAGTATATATCTCACACAATCGATTGTTCAGATAAGAAACTTTTCGCAATCTCTACCCCATTTTAACAGCTAGAAGCTTCAAATTTCAGCAAATGCTTAAGTATATAGCATATATTGTTGTCTGAAAAAATCATAGAGATCGGTTGTATATATAGTATATATCCCATACAACCGATTGTTCAGATAAGAAACTTTGCGCAATTTCTTCCCCATTTTAACAGCTAGAAGCTTCAACTTTCACCAAATGCTTACGTGTATAGCATATATTGTTGTCTGAAAAAATCGTTGAGATCGATGGTATATATAGTATATATCTCATACAACCGATTGTTCAGTTAAGAAACTTTGCGCAATTTCTGCCCCTTTTTAACAGCTAGACGCTTCAAATTTCACCATATGCTTACGTATATAGCATATATTGTTGTCTGAAAAAATCATAGAGATCGGTGGTATATATATTATATACTTCATATAAACTGTCATTTTTGCCCCTTTTTTACGGCTAGAAGCTTCAAAATTCATCAAATTTCATCAAATAGTTACGTTTACGTCATATATTTTTGAAATACGTGATTCGTAGTCATAGTTTTTACATGCAGACCACAAAAAACGTGAAGCTTTGCATCCTCACACAGATTACCTACCTATTTTTATACCTTTCATGAAAATGAAATGGTATATTAATTTCGTCACGAAACCGAAAATTGTAAGTCCTTAAAGGAAAATAGATAGACCCACCATTAAGTATACCGAAATAATCAGGTTGAAGAGCTGAGTTGATTTAGCCATGTCCGTCTGTCCGTCTGTCTGTTTGTATGCAAACTAGTCCCTCAATTTTTGAGATATCTTGATAAAATTTGGTGAGCGGGTGTATTTGGGTGTCCGATTAGACATTTGTCGGAACCGACCGGATCGGACCACTATAGCATATATCCTCCATACAACCGATTTTTCAGAAAAAGGGGTTTTTTGTAATATCTTACCCAATTTAACAGATTGAAGCTTCAAACTTCACCATATACTTTCGTATATTGCACATATTGTTGCCTGAAAAAATTGATGAGATCGGTCGTATATATAGTATATATCCCCCACAACCGATTGTTCAGATAAGGAACTTTTCGTAATTTCTACCCTATTTTAACAGCTATAAGCTTCAAATTTCACCGATTGCTTACGTATATAGCATATATTGTTGTCTGAAAAAATCATAGAGATCGGTTGTATATATAGTATATATCTCATACAACCGATTGTTCAGATAAGAAACTTTTCGCAATTTCTACCCCATTTTAACAGCTATAAGCTTAAAATTTCACCGACTGCCTACGTATATAGCATATTATGTTGTCTGAAAAAATCATAGAGATCGGTTGTATATATAGTATATATCTCACACAACCGATTGTTCAGATAAGAAACTTTTCGCAATTTCTACCCCATTTTAACAGCTAGAAGCTTCAAATTTCAGCAAATGCTTAAGTATATAGCATATATTGTTGTCTGAAAAAATCATACAGATCGGTTGTATATATAGTATATATCTCATACAACCGGTTGTTCAGATAAGAAACTTTGCGCAATTTCTGCCCCGTTTTAACAGCTAGAAGCTTCAAATTTCACAAAATGCTTACGTATATAGCATATATTGTTGTCTGAAAAAATCATAGAGATCGGTGGTATATATATTATATACTTCATATAAACTCTCATTTTTGCCCCTTTTTACGGCTAGAAGCTTCAAAATTCATCAAATTTCATCAAATAGTTACGTTTACGTCATATATTTTTGAATTACGTGATTCGTAGTCATACTTTTTACATGCAGACCACAAAAAACGTGAAGCTTTGCATCCTCACACAGATTACCTACCTATTTTTATACCTTTCATGAAAATGAAATGGTATATTAATTTCGTCACGAAACCGAAAATTGTAAGTCCTTAAAGGAAAATAGATAGACCCACCATTAAGTATACCGAAATAATCAGGTTGAAGAGCTGAGTTGATTTAGCCATGTCCGTCTGTCCGTCTGTCTGTCTGTCTGTTTGTATGCAAACTAGTCCCTAAATTTTTGAGATATCTTGATAAAATTTGGTGAGCGGGTGTATTTGGGTGTCCGATTAGACATTTGTCGGAACCGACCGGATCGGACCACTATAGCATATATCCTCCATACAACCGATTTTTCAGAAAAAGGGGTTTTTTGTAATATCGTACCCAATTTAACAGATTGAAGCTACAAACTTCACCATATACTTTCGTATATTGCACATATTGTTGCCTGAAAAAATTGATGAGATCGGTCGTATATATAGTATATATCCCCCACAACCGATTGTTCAGATAAGGATCTTTTCGTAATTTCTACCCCATTTTAACAGCTATAAGCTTCAAATTTCACCGATTGCTTACGTATATAGCATATATTGTTGTCTGAAAAAATCATAGAGATCGGTTGTATATATAGTATATATCTCATACAACCGATTGTTCAGATAAGAAACTTTTCGCAATTTCTACCCCATTTTAACAGCTATAAGCTTACAATTTCACCGATTGCTTACGTATATAGCATATATTGTTGTCTGAAAAATCATAGAGATCGGTTGTATATATAGTATATATCTCACACAACCGATTGTTCAGATAAGAAACTTTTCGCAATTTCTACCCCATTTTAACAGCTAGAAGCTTCAAATTTCAGCAAATGCTTAAGTATATAGCATATATTGTTGTCTGAAAAAATCATAGAGATCGGTTGTATATATAGTATATATCTCATACAACCGATTGTTCAGATAAGAAACTTTGCGCAATTTCTGCCCCGTTTTAACAGCTAGAAGCTTCAAATTTCACAAAATGCTTACGTATATAGCATATATTGTTGTCTGAAAAAATCATAGAGATCGGTGGTATATATATTATATACTTCATATAAACTCTCATTTTTGCCCCTTTTTTACGGCTAGAAGCTTCAAAATTCATCAAATTTCATCAAATAGTTACGTTTACGTCATATATTTTTGAAATACGTGATTCGTAGTCATACTTTTTACATGCAGACCACAAAAAACGTGAAGCTTTGCATCCTCACACAGATTACCTACCTATTTTTATACCTTTCATGAAAATGAAATGGTATATTAATTTCGTCACGAAACCGAAAATTGTAAGTCCTTAAAGGAAAATAGATAGACCCACCATTAAGTATACCGAAATAATCAGGTTGAAGAGCTGAGTTGATTTAGCCATGTCCGTCTGTCCGTCTGTCTGTTTGTATGCAAACTAGTCCCTCAATTTTTGAGATATCTTGATAAAATTTGGTGAGCGGGTGTATTTTGGTGTCCGATTAGACATTTGTCGGAACCGACCGGATCGGACCACTTAGCATATATGCTCCATACAACCGATTTTTCAGAAAAAGGGTTTTTGGTAATATCTTACCCAATTTAACAGATTGAAGCTTCAAACTTCACCATATACTTTCGTATATTGCACATATTGTTGCCTGAAAAAATTGATGAGATCGGTCGTATATATAGTATATATCCCCCACAACCGATTGTTCAGATAAGGAACTTTTCGTAATTTCTACCCTATTTTAACAGCTATAAGCTTCAAATTTCACCGATTGCTTACGTATATAGCATATATTGTTGTCTGAAAAAATCATAGAGATCGGTTGTATATATAGTATATATCTCATACAACCGATTGTTCAGATAAGAAACTTTTCGCAATTTCTACCCCATTTTAACAGCTATAAGCTTAAAATTTCACCGATTGCCTACGTATATAGCATATTATGTTGTCTGAAAAAATCATAGAGATCGATTGTATATATAGTATATATCTCACACAACCGATTGTTCAGATAAGAAACTTTTCGCAATCTCTACCCCATTTTAACAGCTAAAAGCTTCAAATTTCAGCAAATGCTTAAGTATATAGCATATATTGTTGTCTGAAAAAATCATAGAGATCGGTTGTATATATAGTATATATCTCATACAACCGATTGTTCAGATAAGAAACTTTGCGCAATTTCTGCCCCGTTTTAACAGCTAGAAGCTTCAAATTTCACAAAATGCTTACGTATATAGCATATATTGTTGTCTGAAAAAATCATAGAGATCGGTGGTATATATATTATATACTTCATATAAACTCTCATTTTTGCCCCTTTTTTACGGCTAGAAGCTTCAAAATTCATCAAATTTCATCAAATAGTTACGTTTACGTCATATATTTTTGAAATACGTGATTCGTAGTCATACTTTTTACATGCAGACCACAAAAAACGTGAAGCTTTGCATCCTCACAAAGATTACCTACCTATTTTTATACCTTTCATGAAAATGAAATGGTATATTAATTTCATCACGAAACCGAAAATTGTAAGTCCTTAAAGGAAAATAGATAGACCCACCATTAAGTATACCGAAATAATCAGGTTGAAGAGCTGAGTTGTTTTAGCCATGTCCGTCTGTCCGTCTGTCCGTCTGTCCGTCTGTCCGTCTGTCTGTTTGTATGCAAACTAGTCCCTCAATTTTTGAGATATCTTGATAAAATTTGGTGAGCAGGTGTATTTGGGTGTCCGATTAGACATTTGTCGGAACCGACCGGATCGGACCACTATAGCATATATCCTCCATACAACCGATTTTTCAGAAAAAGAGGATTTTTGTAATATCTTACCCAATTTAACAGATTGAAGCTTCAAACTTCACCATATACTTTCGCATATTGAACATATTGTTGCCTGAAAAAATTTATGAGATCGGTCGTATATATAGTATATATCCCCCACAACCGATTGTTCAGATAAGGAACTTTTCGTAATTACTGCCCTATTTTAAGAGCTAGAGGCTTCAAATTTCAGCGAATGCTTACGTATATAGCATATATTGTTGTCTGAAAAAATCATAAAGATCGGTGGTATATATAGTATATATATGGTGGTATATATAGTATATATATATAGTATATATATATATATTTTCGCAAATTTTAGCCCCATTTTAACAGCTAGAAGCTTCAAATTTCACCGAATATTTACTTATATAGCATATATTGTTGTCTGAAAAAATCATAGAGATCGGTTGTATATATAGCATATATCTCATACAACCGATTGTTCAGATAAGAAACTTTTCGCAATTTCTACCCCATTTTAACAGCTATAAGCTTCAAATTTCACCGATTGCTTACGTATATAGCATATATTGTTGTCTGAAAAAATCATAGAGATCGGTTGTATATATAGTATATATCTCATACAACCGATTGTTCAGATAAGAAACTTTTCGCAATTTCTACCCCATTTTAACAGCTATAAGCTTCAAATTTCACTGATTGCTTACGTATATAGCATATATTGTTGTCTGAAAAAATCATAGAGATCGGTTCTATATATAGTATATATCTCATACAACCGATTGTTCAGATAAGAAACTTTTCGCAATTTCTACCCCATTTCAACAGCTAGAAGCTTCAAATTTCACCAACTGCTTACGTGTATAGCATATATTGATGTCTGAAAAAATCATTGAGATCGGTGATATACATAGTATATATCTCATACAACCGATTGTTCAGATAAGAAACTTTGCGCAATTTCTGCCCCGTTTTAACAGTTAGAAGCTTCAAATTTCACAAAATGCTTTCGTATATAGCATATATTGTTGTCTGAAAAAATCATAGAGATCGGTGGTATATATATTATATACTTCATATAAACTGTCATATTGACCCCTTTTTTACGGCTAGAAGCTTCAAGATTCATCAAATTTCATCAAAAAGTTACGTTTACGTCATATATTTTTGAAATACGTGATTCGTAGCCATAGTTTTTACATGCAGACCACAAAAAACGTGAAGCTTTGCATCCTCACACAGATTACCTACCTATTTTTTATTTTATATTTATCTTAAAAATCGTTTAGATATGTTCAAATTTCACCAAATGCTTACGTGTATAGCATATATTGTTGTCTGAGAAAATCATAGATACCGGTGGTATATATAGTATATATCCCATACAACCGATTGTTCAGATAAGAAACTTTGCGCAATTTCTTCCCCATTTTAACAGTTATAAGCTTCAAATTTCACCGATTGCTTACGTATATAGCATATATTGTTGTCTGAAAAAATCATAGAGATCGGTTGTATATATAGTATATATCTCACACAACCGATTGTTCAGATAAGAAACTTTTCGCAATTTCTACCCCATTTTAACAGCTAGAAGCTTCAAATTTCCGCAAATGCTTAAGTATATAGCATATATTGTTGTCTGAAAAAATCATAGAGATCGGTTGTATATATAGTATATATCTCACACAACCGATTGTTCAGATAAGAAACTTTTCGCAATTTCTACCCCATTTTAACAGCTAGAAGCTTCAAATTTCCGCAAATGCTTAAGTATATAGCATATATTGTTGTCTGAAAAAATCATAGAGATCGGTTGTATATATAGTATATATCTCATACAACCGATTGTTCAGATAAGAAACTTTGCGCAATTTCTGCCCCGTTTTAACAGCTAGAAGCTTCAAATTTCACAAAATGCTTACGTATGTAGCATATATTGTTGTCTGAAAAAATCATAGAGATCGGTGGTATATATATTATATACTTCATATAAACTCTCATTTTTGCCCCTTTTTTACGGCTAGAAGCTTCAAAATTCATCAAATTTCATCAAATAGTTACGTTTACGTCATATATTTTTGAAATACGTGATTCGTAGTCATACTTGTTACATGCAGACCACAAAAAGCGTGAAGCTTTGCATCCTCACACAGATTACCTACCTATTTTTATACCTTTCATGAAAATGAAATGGTATATTAATTTCGTCACGAAACCGAAAATTGTAAGTCCTTAAAGGAAAATAGATAGACCCACCATTAAGTATACCGAAATAATCAGGTTGAAGAGCTGAGTTGATTTAGCCATGTCCGTCTGTCCGTCTGTCTGTTTGTATGCAAACTAGTCCCTCAATTTTTGAGATATCTTGATAAAATTTGGTGAGCGGTTGTATTTGGGTGTCCGATTAGACATTTGTCGGAACCGACCGGATCGGACCACTTAGCATATATGCTCCATACAACCGATTTTTCAGAAAAAGGGGTTTTTTGTAATATCTTACCCAATTTAACAGATTGAAGCTTCAAACTTCACCATATACTTTCGTATATTGCACATATTGTTGCCTGAAAAAATTGATGAGATCGGTCGTATATATAGTATATATCCCCCACAACCGATTGTTCAGATAAGGAACTTTTCGTAATTTCTACCCCATTTTAACAGCTATAAGCTTCAAATTTCACCGATTGCTTACGTATATAGCATATATTGTTGTCTGAAAAAATCATAGAGATCGGTTGTATATATAGTATATATCTCATACAACCGATTGTTCAGATAAGAAACTTTTCGCAATTTCTACCCCATTTTAACAGCTATAAGCTTAAAATTTCACCGATTGCTTACGTATATAGCATATATTGTTGTCTGAAAAAATCATAGAGATCGGTTGTATATATAGTATATATCTCACACAACCGATTGTTCAGATAAGAAACTTTTCGCAATTTCTACCCCATTTTAACAGCTAGAAGCTTCAAATTTCAGCAAATGCTTAAGTATATAGCATATATTGTTGTCTGAAAAAATCATAGAGATCGGTTGTATATATAGTATATATCTCATACAACCGATTGTTCAGATAAGAAACTTTGCGCAATTTCTGCCCCGTTTTAACAGCTAGAAGCTTCAAATTTCACAAAATGCTTACGTATATAGCATATATTGTTGTCTGAAAAAATCATAGAGGTCGGTGGTATATATATTATATACTTCATATAAACTCTCATTTTTGCCCCTTTTTTACGGCTAGAAGCTTCAAAATTCATCAAATTTCATCAAATAGTTACGTTTACGTCATATATTTTTGAAATACGTGATTCGTAGTCATACTTTTTACATGCAGACCACAAAAAACGTGAAGCTTTGCATCCTCACACAGATTATCTACCTCTTTTTATACCTTTCATGAAAATGAAATGGTATATTAATTTCGTCACGAAACCGAAAATTGTAAGTCCTTAAAGGAAAATAGATAGACCCACCATTAAGTATACCGAAATAATCAGGTTGAAGAGCTGAGTTGATTTAGCCATGTCCGTCTGTCCGTCTGTCCGTCTGTCTGTTTGTATGCAAACTAGTCCCTCAATTTTTGAGATATCTTGATAAAATTTGGTGAGCGGGTGTATTTGGGTGTCCGATTAGACATTTGTCGGAACCGACCGGATCGGACCACTATAGCATATATCCTCCATACAACCGATTTTTCAGAAAAAGGGGTTTTTTGTAATATCTTACCCAATTTAACAGATTGAAGCTTCAATCTTCACCATATACTTTCGTATATTGCACATATTGTTGCCTGAAAAAATTGATGAGATCGGTCGTATATATAGTATATATCCCCCACAACCGATTGTTCAGATAAGGAACTTTTCGTAATTTCTACCCCATTTTAACAGCTATAAGCTTCAAATTTCACCGATTGCTTACGTATATAGCATATATTGTTGTCTGAAAAAATCATAGAGATCGGTTGTATATATAGTATATATCTCATACAACCGATTGTTCAGATAAGAAACTTTTCGCAATTTCTACCCCATTTTAACAGCTATAAGCTTAAAATTTCACCGATTGCTTACGTATATAGCATATATTGTTGTCTGAAAAAATCATAGAGATCGGTTGTATATATAGTATATATCTCACACAACCGATTGTTCAGATAAGAAACTTTTCGCAATTTCTACCCCATTTTAACAGCTAGAAGCTTCAAATTTCAGCAAATGCTTAAGTATATAGCATATATTGTTGTCTGAAAAAATCATAGAGATCGGTTGTATATATAGTATATATCTCATGCAACCGATTGTTCAGATAAGAAACTTTGCATTGGCTAACTTCAATTATTTATATCGTAGTAAAAAGAAAAAAAAAACGACAAAGAGAGAAAGATATTTAGTAAGCAGCTTTTGGCTTTGGCTTTGATTGCTATCGTAATTAATCAAAACAAGAAAAACTAAACCAAAGGATTCGCTGAAGGAAAGAAATTTGCAAATTCAAACAAAAAAAAAACTTTTCTTCAGGATAAAATAATAATAACAAAAGTTAAACTAAAAACTTCAGAAAAAATTAAATTATGAATTAAATCCTTAAAAGCAAATTATTCAAAATTAACTGATTTACAATAACCGACAGCAATTATTTATAAAAAAATATCGCATGTAATAAAGAATTTAGCTTCAAAATAAAAAAAAAAACAGAAATTCACATGAGTTTACTTACATACGTATGCACATATATAAAATTCTCAATATAGTGCCTAAAAATTATCATCACTCACCTGTTGCCTCTAGCGTTGATGTTGGCACCAGCATACAAAGCGAAATCTAGAGTGGGAGAGGCAAAATAACAAAAAAAAAGACCGGCATACACATGTGTGAGGTACTCGAAACAAATCTAAGTTTGCTGAAGGCAAAGCAAAAAAGAAAAAAAAGCAATCGCGAGGAGAAGACTCCACAAAAAATTATGAAAGGAAAATGTAGCATAAAGCATAACATGATAAGCTGACTGACGCACTACTAAAAAAACAGAAGTGCATGTGAGTACAAAAAAAAAAAAAAAAATAAAATATAAAGTTTAAGAGAAAGAGAGAAAAAAACGCAAAAAGGAGATACTAATTTAATAAACTATTTAAAAAAACTATTGCTGCCGTCTTCGATCGCCCGTCGCGATCTTCCTCTCGCTCTCACGCTCTCTGGGTTTTAGTTTGTACTTCTTTTCCAAAAATTATATTTTTTTGTTTTTTTTGTGTGCTCGCTGTTCTTGATGAAATTATGTCAATTACCCTTTTCCGGCCCGCCTACGGAAACAGCTGTGTGACGGTAACTGAAGGTAGGGTGAGTGGCCGATATTCCGGTGTCCGCTAACTTTCTTTGCAATACCTCAAGCTAATGCGATTTTATACAGGTGTGTTTTTGTTGTTGTCGCGCGCCACCATTGGTAAGGCTCTTGGTCAAAGCCAACGATAGGTCTTCTTCATAACAAAATATATGATGAGATATGGCGCCCAACGCAATAGCCTGAATAGTTTTTTTCCGATTTCCCATTATATTTCTCCTACTTTTAGTCACCTCAATATCCCTTTTGTTATTGCTTTACTCACTTCTCTATTTTTATCGTTCATTACTTTCCGGACAGAGCTAGGGCTTTAGGGATCATGGTTGCAACATCACTAGCGATCAGTCACAAATGATATTTGCACTCATGATTATATCAGGTAGGGGTTGTATCTCTATCCTTTCAAGGTTCCTTTTGCTATCTTCAAATCTGGCACTAGTGATACTTGGAGGATTTAGAGGTGCATATACATATGTGGTTTCAATGTTCTTTTGCCATCAAACAAGTCCAATTTTCACATCCATTCTGCAACAGATGTCGCAGTGTTGTGAATATCAATTGGCACGAACCAGAATAGAAGTAGGATTAATGAAGACAAACAAAAAACCGCTGTGATGGCTGAATGGTTATAGCAGCGACTCCTAAACGTTGCCGATGAAGGAATTTAGCAGTTCCCGAAATGGATCTATACAAAGAGCTTTGGCAGTTGTCTAAATTTTTTCTTTCTTCTATTCTACTTTAAAAATTTGTTCAATTAAGAAAAAATTTATCATAACAATAATAATGATAAAAAATTATTGTTAGGCCTTGAACTCGATTCGAACGCGGTAGTATAATTTTCGTATATATTAGTAGATTTGGATTTCAGTTTTTTGTATTATTTTTGTATGTATTTTAGGTTCTAGGTTTGGTAATTAGTTTTCTAGTATTATTTATGCTGTATTTAATGTAGAAAATTTTGTATTTAGTTTTTTATTATTATTTCCGTAGTATTTAGATTATTTAAGTATATATTATTTCCGTATGTAATTAGTGGTGAAAATTTGGATTTTTTGTTTATTGTATTATTAAAGAAATTTTGTATTTAGTTTCTATTTATATTTCGGTATGTATTTAATTTTTAATTACATACGTATGTTGTATTAGGTTTAGAAAATTTTGTATTTAGCTTTCTAGTATTATTTTAAATACTTGGAGAATTTAGAGGTGCATATACATATGTAGTTTCAATCTTCTTTTGTTAAAATTTTCTTACTTTTTTTTTGCTATGTGCATGTATTTGCTGAAGCTACTGCACACTCGTTCCAGCAACAAGTTTGGATGAGGCTTGCAACATGCATTCAAATGTGGGTAGTTTTTCAAGGGTAGGATAAAGGTGTTGCATCCGTACATCAGTACCGAGTACTGGGTATTGACGTGCGCCCTTTATAATAGTATATACGGGATTAGTTAGCTGACGTGACAAGGACAGAATGATTCCGGACTGAAACCTCCCACAATGACCTCGCCGAAGGCAACACCATACGCACAACTTAAACCGTTTTTTTATAAGTCAGGAAGGATAGTTAAAGCAGAACTTTTTTTTTTATAAGGATCTTGTTAATATATATGTAATATTCTTTAATATACATAAAATTAAAGACACTCATATCCATTCTATCCACACACCCCTATACCTAATAAATATATACGAGCCGGACCCGTGCGCATATTGCGCACCCAATATAAAAGTCTCTTATCAAAAATCAACAGAAATCAGCTGTTCTTTCAATCAATTAAAACTAACAGCTTGTGCTGCGCACTGGCGTATGGTAGCAACTGCCGGTAATGCAGTGCAAATATTTACAATAACGCCATAGTACAAATAGATTTGTTTGTGTGCTCACAGTTGTTTATCTTTAACAAATTATTTTAATGAAATATAGCTAGACAAAAGCACTACGACCAAAATTGCCGAAAGCTCGATAATAGACCGAATCTCCATCTTTACAATCAAAACTTTATTTATAGATTTGGATTCCAAATAAGAGCGAAAAAGGGACCCGTACATAAAAACAGCAATTAGAAATAATATATATGATACAAATTTAACCAAGCACATACTACTGTATTTACTTTTGAGTTCCGCGGGCGATATCATTTTTATTTGGTTAATGCCCTTGCACGGAAATTGGGGTTGTTGAATATAATTTTGATTTAAATTTTGAAAATTTCGCCTCATTTTGTGAACTGAATTCTTTTCATTTGAATTTAATTATTTTTACACATATCAGTTTTATTGTTATTACCACTTTAGCATACCAAATTGTATTGATAATTTGAATTGCAGAATTCTATTCCTTTTACCTCTTCGGCATTGTTGAAACTTTATTTCGAAGAGCATTAAATTTTCTTTTTACTCTCTTGTTTTCTAATTTAACCTAGAGGACTTTTATTTTTAATTTAGGTTTGATTTCAAATATAATTTAGTATATTTCTTTATTCAACTTTTTATTTGTTTTAGATTTGGAATTCTTTTAATTTTAGGGATTGATATCCGAAATTTTTTTTGCCAATATTGAAATTATCTATTGTTTTTTTTATCATTTACTGATCTAACATTAAGGTTGAATTCGTTTGAAATTGTTAAACATTTTTTATTTATACATATATTTTTTTCTAAATTCCTGGGATTACCCGTTTTATTATGTTACCTAATTTTGCAATTTTTTTTTTGAACCTATATCTATTTTTATTTTTGGTTTAAATTTTATCTCGATAAATTTCATTTTTAAACAGTTAGTTGATTTTTTTTTTTTTGAAATTTTAGTTTTTGAAATCCATTTTTTTTAGTTTAAAACTTTTATTTAATTTTTTTGAAATTTGTTTTGAGGTTAAAAATTATTAGATTAGATTAGATTTTTTCTCTTTATGCTTATAAATATAATCCCTCTATTACCACTTAAATTTAAGTTTTACATCATTTTTATACTCAGTTGAGCAGAGCTCACAGAGTATATTAAGTTTGATTGGATAACGGTTGGTTGTACATATATAAAGGAATCGAGATAGATATAGACTTCCATATATCAAAATAATCAGGATCGAAAAAAAATTTGATTGAGCCATGTCCGTCCGTCCGTCCGTCCGTCCGTCCGTCCGTCCGTCCGTCCGTCCGTCCGTCCGTCCGTCCGTTAACACGATAACTTGAGTAAATTTTGAGGTATCTTGATGAAATTTGGTACGTAGGTTCCTGAGCACTCATCTCAGATCGCTATTTAAAATGAACGATATCGGACTATAACCACGCCCACTTTTTCGATATCGAAAATTTCGAAAAACCGAAAAAGTGCGATAACTCATTACAAAAGACAGATAAAGCGACGAAACTTGGTAGATGGGTTGACATTATGACGCAAAATAGAAAATTAGTAAGATTTTGGACAATGGGCGTGGCACCGCCCACTTTTACAAGAAGGTAATTTAAAAGTTTTGCAAGCTGTAATTTGGCAGTCGTTGAAGATATCATGATGAAATTTGGCAGGAACGTTACTACTATTACTCTATATGCGCTAAATAAAAATTAGCAAAATTGGATGAAGAACACGCCCACTTTTTAAAAAAAAAAATTTTTAAATTCAAATTTTAACAAAAAATTTAATATCTTTACTGTATATAAGTAAATTAAGTCAAAATTCAACTCCAGTAATGATATGATGCAACAAAATACAAAAATAAAAGAAAATTTCAAAATGGGCGTGGCTCCGCCCATTTTCATTTAGTTTGTCTAGAATACTTTTATTGCCATAAGTCGAACAAAAATTTACCAATCCTTCTCAAATTTGGTAGGAGCATAGATTCTATGACGGTAACTGCTCTCTGTGAAAATGGACGAAATCGGTGGAAGCCACGCCCAGTTTTTATAGACAGTCCACCGTCTGTCCTTCCGCTCGGCCATTAACACAATAACTTGAGCAAAATCCGATATATCTTTACTAAACTTAGCCCACATACTTACCTGAGCTCACTTTTTCTTGGTATAAAAAATGGGCGAAATCTGACTATAACCACGCCCACTTTATCGATATCGAAAATTACGAAAAATGAAAAAAATGCCATAATTCTATACCAAATACGAAAAAAGTGATGAAACATGGTAACTGGATTGGTTTATTGACGCAAAATATAACTTTGGAAAAAACTTTGTAAAATGGGTGTGACACCTACCATATTAAGTAGAAGAAAATGAAAAAGTTCTACAAGGCGAAATCAACAGCCCTTGGAATCTTGGCAGGAATACTGTTAGTGGTATTGCATGTATAAATAAATTAGCAGTACCCGACAGATGATTTTCTGGATCACCTGGTCCACATTTTGGTCGATATCGCGAGAACGCCTTCACACTCGCTTTTAAAACCCTCATTAATACCTTTAATTTGATATCCATATCGTACAAAAACATACCAGAGTCACCCCTGTCCCACCCTAATGGCGATATCTCGCGTCCACCTATAGACCTAATGCCCCCTCCCTCTTAAAATGCTCAGTAACACCTTTCGTTTGATACCCATATCGTACAAACATTCTAGAGTCACCCCTGGCCCACCCTAATGGCGATATCTCGAAAAGGCGTCCACCTATAGACCTAGTGTCCACTCCCTCTTAAAATGCTCAGTAACACCTTTCGTTTGATACCCATATCGTACAAACATTCTAGAGTCACCCCTGGCCCACCCTAATGGCGATATCTCGAAAAGGCGTCCACCTATAGACCTAATGCCCACTCCCTCTTAAAATGCTCAGTAACAGCTTTCGTTTGATACCCATATCGTACAAACGTTCTAGAGTCACACCAGGCCCACCCTAATGGCGATATTTCGAAAAGGCGTCCACCTATAGAACTAAGGATTACTCCCTTTTAAAATACTCTTTACCACCTTTTATTTGATACCCATATCGTACAAACACATTCTAGAGTCACCCTGGCCCACCCTAATGGCGATATCTCGAAAAGGCGTCCACCTATAGACCTAATGTCCACTCCCTCTTAAAATGCTCAGTAACACCTTTCGTTTGATACCCATATCGTACAAACATTCTAGAGTCACCCCTGGCCCACCCTAATGGCGATATCTCGAAAAGGCGTCCACCTATAGACCTAATGTCCACTCCCTCTTAAAATGCTCAGTAACACCTTTCGTTTGATACCCATATCGTACAAACATTCTAGAGTCACCCCTGTCCCACCCTAATGGCGATATCTCGAAAAGGCGTCCACCAATAGACCTAATGCCCACTCCCTCTTAAAATGCTCAGTAACACCTTTCGTTTGATACCCATATCGTACAAACATTCTAGAGTCACACCTGGCCCACCCTAATAGCGATATCTCGAAAAGGCGTCCACCTATAGAACTAAGGATTACTCCCTTTTAAAATACTAATTACCACCTTTCATTTGATACCCATATCGTACAAACACATTCTAGAGTCACCCTGGCCCATCCTAATGGCGATATCTCGAAAAGGCGTCCACCTATAGACCTAATGCCCACTCCCTCTTAAAATGCTCAGTGACACCTTTCGTTTGATACCCATACCGTACAAACATTCTAGAGTCACCCTTGGTCCAGCTTTATGGCGATATCTCGAAAAGGCGTCCACCTATAGAACTAAGGATTACTCCCTTTTAAAATACTCTTTACCACCTTTCATTTGATACCCATATCGTACAAACACATTCTAGAGTCACCCTGGCCCACCCTAATGGCCATATCTCGAAAAGGCGTCCACCTATAGACCTAATGCCCACTCCCTCTTAAAATGCTCAGTAACACCTTTCGTTTGATACCCATATCGTACAAACATTCTAGAGTCACCCTTGGTCCACCTTTAAGGCGATATCTCGAAAAGGCGTCCACCTATAGAACTAAGGATTACTCCCTTTTAAAATACTCCTTACCACCTTTCATTTGATACCCATATCGTACAAACACATTCTAGAGTCACCCCTGGCCCACCCTAATGGCGATATCTCGAAAAGGCGTCCACCTATAGACCTAATGCCCACTCCCTCTTAAAATGCTCAGTAACACCTTTCGTTTGATACGCATATCGTACAAACATTCTAGAGTCACCCCTGGCCCACCCTAATGGCGATATCTCGAAACGGCGGCCACCTATAGACCTAATGCCCACTCCCTCTTAAAATGCTCAGTAACACCTTTCGTTTGATGCACATATCGTACAAACACATTCTAGAGTCACCCCTGGCCCACCCTAATGACGATATCTCGAAAAGGCGTCCACCTATAGACCTCATGCCCACTCCCTCTTAAAATGCTCAGTAACACCTTTCGTTTGATACCCATACCGTACAAACATTCTAGAGTCACCCCTGGCCCACCCTAATAGCGATATCTCGAAAAGGCGTCCACCTATAGACCTAATGCCCACTCCCTCTTAAAATGCTCAGTAACACCTTTCATTTGATTCCCATATCGTACAAACACATTCTAGAGACACCCCTGGTCCACCTTTATGGCGATATCTCGAAACGGCGTACACCTATGGAACTAAGGATCACTCCTTTTCAAAATACTCATTAACAGCTTTCATTTGATACCCATATCGTACAAACACATTATAGAATCACCCCTGGTCCACCTTAATGGGGACATCTCGAAAAGGCGTCCACCGATAGACCTAAGGCCCACTCCCTCTTAAAATGCTCAGTAACACCTTTCATTTGATACCCATATCGTACAAACAAATTCTAGAGTCAGCCCTGGTCTACCTTTATGGCGATATCCCTAAATGGCGTTCATCCATAGAACTATGGCCTACTCTCTCTTAAAATACTCTTTAATACCTTTCATTTGATACACATGTTATACAACCACATTCCAGGGTTACCCCAGATTGATTTTCCTTATTTTGTCTCCATAGCTCTCAACTGAGTATGTTATGTTCGGTTACACCCGAACTTAGCCTTCCTTACTTGTTTTAATATATTTTGATTTTCGAATTTTGAAATTAAATCTAATTTTTAAGATCCCTTTATTATTTTGAATTTTATTTTCCAAATTTCTTTATTTTTTTACTTTTAATTTTAATCCAGACTCGAAAATTTACTTTTTATTTTTATACCTTTCATGAAAATGAAATGGTATATTAATTTCGTCACGAAACCGAAAATTGTAAGTCCTTAAAGGAAAATAGATAGACCCACCATTAAGTATACCGAAATAATCAGGTTAAAGAGCTGAGTTGATTTAGCCATGTCCGTCTGTCCGTCTGTCCGTCTGTCTGTTTGTATGCAAACTAGTCCCTCAATTTTTGAGATATCTTGATAAAATTTGGTGAGCGGGTGTATTTGGGTGTCCGATTAGACATTTGTCGGAACCGACCGGATCGGACCACTATAGCATATATCCTCCATACAACCGATTTTTCAGAAAAAGGGGTTTTTTGTAATATCTTACCCAATTTAACAGATTGAAGCTTCAAACTTCACCATATACTTTCGTATATTGCACATATTGTTGCCTGAAAAAATTTATGAGATCGGTCGTATATATAGTATATATCCCCCACAACCGATTGTTCAGATAAGGAACTTTTCGTAATTTCTACCCCATTTTAACAGCTATAAGCTTCAAATTTCACCGATTGCTTACGTATATAGCATATATTGTTGTCTGAAAAAATCATAGAGATCGGTTGTATATATAGTATATATCTCATACAACCGATTGTTCAGATAAGAAACTTTTCGCAATTTCTACCCCATTTTAACAGCTATAAGCTTAAAATTTCACCGATTGCTTACGTATATAGCATATATTGTTGTCTGAAAAAATCATAGAGATCGGTTGTATATATAGTATATATCTCACACAACCGATTGTTCAGATAAGAAACTTTTCGCAATTTCTACCCCATTTTAACAGCTAGAAGCTTCAAATTTCAGCAAATGCTTAAGTATATAGCATATATTGTTGTCTGAAAAAATCATAGAGATCGGTTGTATATATAGTATATATCTCATACAACCGATTGTTCAGATAAGAAACTTTGCGCAATTTCTGCCCCGTTTTAACAGCTAAAAGCTTCAAATTTCACAAAATGCTTACGTATATAGCATATATTGTTGTCTGAAAAAATCATAGAGATCGGTGGTATATATATTATATACTTCATATAAACTCTCATTTTTGCCCCTTTTTTACGGCTAGAAGCTTCAAAATTCATCAAATTTCATCAAATAGTTACGTTTACGTCATATATTTTTGAATTACGTGATTCGTAGTCATACTTTTTACATGCAGACCACAAAAAACGTGAAGCTTTGCATACTCACACAGATTACCTACCTATTCTTATACCTTTCATGAAAATGAAATGGTATATTAATTTCGTCACGAAACCGAAAATTGTAAGTCCTTAAAGGAAAATAGATAGACCCACCATTAAGTATACCGAAATAATCAGGTTGAAGAGCTGAGTTGATTTCGCCATGTCCGTCTGTCTGTTTGTATGCAAACTAGTCCCTAAATTTTTGAGATATCTTGATAAAATTTGGTGAGCGGGTGTATTTGGGTGTCCGATTAGACATTTGTCGGAACCGACCGGATCGGACCACTATAGCATATATCCTCCATACAACCGATTTTTCAGAAAAAGGGGTTTTTTGTAATATCTTACCCAATTTAACAGATTGAAGCTTCAAACTTCACCATATACTTTCGTTAATTGCACATATTGTTGCCTGAAAAAATTGATGAGATCGGTCGTATATATAGTATATATCCCCCACAACCGATTGTTCAGATAAGGAACTTTTCGTAATTTCTATCCCATTTTAACAGCTATAAGCTTCAAATTTCACCGATTGCTTACGTATATAGCATATATTGTTGTCTGAAAAAATCATAGAGATCGGTTGTATATGTAGTATATATCTCATACAACCGATTGTTCAGATAAGAAACTTTTTGCAATTTCTACCCCATTTTAACAGCTATAAGCTTAAAATTTCACCGATTGCTTACGTATATAGCATATATTGTTGTCTGAAAAAATCATAGAGATCGGTTGTATATATAGTATATATCTCACACAACCGATTGTTCAGATAAGAAACTTTTCGCAATTTCTACCCCATTTTAACAGCTAGAAGCTTCAAATTTCAGCAAATGCTTAAGTATATAGCATATATTGTTGTCTGAAAAAATCATAGAGATCGGTTGTATATATAGTATATATCTCATACAACCGATTGTTCAGATAAGAAACTTTGCGCAATTTCTGCCCCGTTTTAACAGCTAGAAGCTTCAAATTTCACAAAATGCTTACGTATATAGCATATATTGTTGTCTGAAAAAATCATAGAGATCGGTGGTATATATATTATATACTTCATATAAACTCTCATTTTTGCCCCTTTTTTACGGCTAGAAGCTTCAAAATTCATCAAATTTCATCAAATAGTTACGTTTACGTCATATATTTTTGAAATACGTGATTCGTAGTCATACTTTTTACATGCAGACCACAAAAAACGTGAAGCTTTGCATCCTCACACAGATTACCTACCTATTTTTATACCTTTCATGAAAATGAAATGGTATATTAATTTCGTCACGAAACCGAAAATTGTAAGTCCTTAAAGGAAAATAGATAGACCCACCATTAAGTATACCGAAATAATCAGGTTGAAGAGCTGAGTTGATTTAGCCATGTCCGTCTGTCCGTCTGTCCGTCTGTCTGTTTGTATGCAAACTAGTCCCTCAATTTTTGAGATATCTTGATAAAATTTAGTGAGTGGGTGTATTTGGGTGTCCGATTAGACATTTGTCGGAACCGACCGGATAGGACCACTATAGCATATATCCTCCATACAACCGATTTTTCAGAAAAAGGGGTTTTTTGTAATATCTTACCCAATTTAACAGATTGAAGCTTCAAACTTCACCATATACTTTCGTATATTGCACATATTGTTGCCTGAAAAAATTGATGAGATCGGTCGTATATATAGTATATATCCCCCACAACCGATTGTTCAGATAAGGAACTTTTCGTAATTTCTACCACATTTTAACAGCTATAAGCTTCAAATTTCACCGATTGCTTACGTATATAGCATATATTGTTGTCTGAAAAAATCATAGAGATCGGTTGTATATATAGTATATATCTCATACAACCGATTGTTCAGATAAGAAACTTTTCGCAATTTCTACCCCATTTTAACAGCTATAAGCTTAAAATTTCACCGATTGCTTACGTATATAGCATATATTGTTGTCTGAAAAAATCATAGAGATCGGTTGTATATATAGTATATATCTCACACAAACGATTGTTCAGATAAGAAACTTTTCGCAATTTCTACCCCATTTTAACAGCTAGAAGCTTCAAATTTCAGCAAATGCTTAAGTATATAGCATATATTGTTGTCTGAAAAAATCATAGAGATCGGTTGTATATATAGTATATATCTCATACAACCGATTGTTCAGATAAGAAACTTTGCGCAATTTCTGCCCCGTTTTAACAGCTAGAAGCTTCAAATTTCACAAAATGCTTACGTATATAGCATATATTGTTGTCTGAAAAAATCATAGAGATCGGTGGTATATATATTATATACTTCATATAAACTCTCATTTTTGCCCCTTTTTTACGGCTAGAAGCTTCAAAATTCATCAAATTTCATCAAATAGTTACGTTTTCGTCATATATTTTTGAAATACGTGATTCGTAGTCATACTTTTTACATGCAGACCACAAAAAACGTGAAGCCTTCCATCCTCACACAGATTACCTACCTATTTTTATACCTTTCATGAAAATGAAATGGTATATTAATTTCGTCACGAAACCGAAAATTGTAAGTCCTTAAAGGAAAATAGATAGACCCACCATTAAGTATACCGAAATAATCAGGTTGAAGAGCTGAGTTGATTTAGCCATGTCCGTCTGTCCGTCTGTCCGTCTGTCTGTTTGTATGCAAACTAGTCCCTCAATTTTTGAGATATCTTGATAAAATTTGGTGAGCGGGTGTATTTGGTGTCCGATTAGACATTTGTCGGAACCGACCGGATCGGACCACTATAGCATATATCCTCCATACAACCGATTTTTCAGAAAAAGGGGTTTTTTGTAATATCTTACCCAATTTAACAGATTGAAGCTTCAAACTTCACCATATACTTTCGTATATTGCACATATTGTTGCCTGAAAAAATTGATGAGATCGGTCGTATATATAGTATATATCCCCCACAACCGATTGTTCAGATAAGGAACTTTTCGTAATTTCTACCCCATTTTAACAGCTATAAGCTTCAAATTTCACCGATTGCTTACGTATATAGCATATATTGTTGTCTGAAAAAATCATAGAGATCGGTTGTATATATAGTATATATCTCACACAACCGATTGTTCAGATAAGAAACTTTTCGCAATTTCTACCCCATTTTAACAGCTAGAAGCTTCAAATTTCAGCAAATGCTTAAGTATATAGCATATATTGTTGTCTGAAAAAATCATAGAGATCGGTTGTATATATAGTATATATCTCATACAACCGATTGTTCAGATAAGAAACTTTTCGCAATTTCTACCCCATTTTAACAGCTATAAGCTTAAAATTTCACCGATTGCCTACGTATATAGCATATTATGTTGTCTGAAAAAATCATAGAGATCGGTTGTATATATAGTATATATCTCACACAACCGATTGTTCAGATAAGAAACTTTTCGCAATCTCTACCCCATTTTAACAGCTAGAAGCTTCAAATTTCAGCAAATGCTTAAGTATATAGCATATATTGTTGTCTGAAAAAATCATAGAGATCGGTTGTATATATAGTATATATCTCATACAACCGATTGTTCAGATAAGAAACTTTGCGCAATTTCTGCCCCGTTTTAACAGCTAGAAGCTTCAAATTTCACAAAATGCTTACGTATATAGCATATATTGTTGTCTGAAAAAATCATAGAGATCGGTGGTATATATATTATATACTTCATATAAACTCTCATTTTTGCCCCTTTTTTACGGCTAGAAGCTTCAAAATTCATCAAATTTCATCAAATAGTTACGTTTACGTCATATATTTTTGAAATACGTGATTCGTAGTCATAGTTTTTACATGCAGACCACAAAAAACGTGAAGCTTTGCATCCTCACACAGATTACCTACCTATTTTTATACCTTTCATGAAAATGAAATGGTATATTAATTTCGTCACGAAACCGAAAATTGTAAGTCCTTAAAGGAAAATAGATAGACCCACCATTAAGTATACCGAAATAATCAGGTTGAAGAGCTGAGTTGATTTAGCCATGTCCGTCTGTCCGTCTGTCCGTCTGTCTGTTTGTATGCAAACTAGTCCCTCAATTTTTGAGATATCTTGATAAAATTTAGTGAGTGGGTGTATTTGGGTGTCCGATTAGACATTTGTCGGAACCGACCGGATAGGACCACTATAGCATATATCCTCCATACAACCGATTTTTCAGAAAAAGGGGTTTTTTGTAATATCTTACCCAATTTAACAGATTGAAGCTTCAAACTTCACCATATACTTTCGTATATTGCACATATTGTTGCCTGAAAAAATTGATGAGATCGGTCGTATATATAGTATATATCCCCCACAACCGATTGTTCAGATAAGGAACTTTTCGTAATTTCTACCACATTTTAACAGCTATAAGCTTCAAATTTCACCGATTGCTTACGTATATAGCATATATTGTTGTCTGAAAAAATCATAGAGATCGGTTGTATATATAGTATATATCTCATACAACCGATTGTTCAGATAAGAAACTTTTCGCAATTTCTACCCCATTTTAACAGCTATAAGCTTAAAATTTCACCGATTGCTTACGTATATAGCATATATTGTTGTCTGAAAAAATCATAGAGATCGGTTGTATATATAGTATATATCTCACACAAACGATTGTTCAGATAAGAAACTTTTCGCAATTTCTACCCCATTTTAACAGCTAGAAGCTTCAAATTTCAGCAAATGCTTAAGTATATAGCATATATTGTTGTCTGAAAAAATCATAGAGATCGGTTGTATATATAGTATATATCTCATACAACCGATTGTTCAGATAAGAAACTTTGCGCAATTTCTGCCCCGTTTTAACAGCTAGAAGCTTCAAATTTCACAAAATGCTTACGTATATAGCATATATTGTTGTCTGAAAAAATCATAGAGATCGGTGGTATATATATTATATACTTCATATAAACTCTCATTTTTGCCCCTTTTTTACGGCTAGAAGCTTCAAAATTCATCAAATTTCATCAAATAGTTACGTTTTCGTCATATATTTTTGAAATACGTGATTCGTAGTCATACTTTTTACATGCAGACCACAAAAAACGTGAAGCCTTCCATCCTCACACAGATTACCTACCTATTTTTATACCTTTCATGAAAATGAAATGGTATATTAATTTCGTCACGAAACCGAAAATTGTAAGTCCTTAAAGGAAAATAGATAGACCCACCATTAAGTATACCGAAATAATCAGGTTGAAGAGCTGAGTTGATTTAGCCATGTCCGTCTGTCCGTCTGTCCGTCTGTCTGTTTGTATGCAAACTAGTCCCTCAATTTTTGAGATATCTTGATAAAATTTGGTGAGCGGGTGTATTTGGTGTCCGATTAGACATTTGTCGGAACCGACCGGATCGGACCACTATAGCATATATCCTCCATACAACCGATTTTTCAGAAAAAGGGGTTTTTTGTAATATCTTACCCAATTTAACAGATTGAAGCTTCAAACTTCACCATATACTTTCGTATATTGCACATATTGTTGCCTGAAAAAATTGATGAGATCGGTCGTATATATAGTATATATCCCCCACAACCGATTGTTCAGATAAGGAACTTTTCGTAATTTCTACCCCATTTTAACAGCTATAAGCTTCAAATTTCACCGATTGCTTACGTATATAGCATATATTGTTGTCTGAAAAAATCATAGAGATCGGTTGTATATATAGTATATATCTCACACAACCGATTGTTCAGATAAGAAACTTTTCGCAATTTCTACCCCATTTTAACAGCTAGAAGCTTCAAATTTCAGCAAATGCTTAAGTATATAGCATATATTGTTGTCTGAAAAAATCATAGAGATCGGTTGTATATATAGTATATATCTCATACAACCGATTGTTCAGATAAGAAACTTTTCGCAATTTCTACCCCATTTTAACAGCTATAAGCTTAAAATTTCACCGATTGCCTACGTATATAGCATATTATGTTGTCTGAAAAAATCATAGAGATCGGTTGTATATATAGTATATATCTCACACAACCGATTGTTCAGATAAGAAACTTTTCGCAATCTCTACCCCATTTTAACAGCTAGAAGCTTCAAATTTCAGCAAATGCTTAAGTATATAGCATATATTGTTGTCTGAAAAAATCATAGAGATCGGTTGTATATATAGTATATATCTCATACAACCGATTGTTCAGATAAGAAACTTTGCGCAATTTCTGCCCCGTTTTAACAGCTAGAAGCTTCAAATTTCACAAAATGCTTACGTATATAGCATATATTGTTGTCTGAAAAAATCATAGAGATCGGTGGTATATATATTATATACTTCATATAAACTCTCATTTTTGCCCCTTTTTTACGGCTAGAAGCTTCAAAATTCATCAAATTTCATCAAATAGTTACGTTTACGTCATATATTTTTGAAATACGTGATTCGTAGTCATAGTTTTTACATGCAGACCACAAAAAACGTGAAGCTTTGCATCCTCACACAGATTACCTACCTATTTTTATACCTTTCATGAAAATGAAATGGTATATTAATTTCGTCACGAAACCGAAAATTGTAAGTCCTTAAAGGAAAATAGATAGACCCACCATTAAGTATACCGAAATAATCAGGTTGAAGAGCTGAGTTGATTTAGCCATGTCCGTCTGTCCGTCTGTCCGTCTGTCCGTCTGTCTGTTTGTATGCAAACTAGTCCCTCAATTTTTGAGATATCTTGATAAAATTTGGTGAGCGGGTGTATTTGGGTGTCCGATTAGACATTTGTCGGAACCGACCGGATCGGACCACTTAGCATATATGCTCCATAAAACCGATTTTCCAGAAAAAGGGGTTTTTTGTAATATCTTACACAATTTAACAGATTGAAGCTTCAAACTTCACCATATACTTTCGTATATTGCACATATTGTTGCCTGAAAAAATTGATGAGATCGGTCGTATATATAGTATATATCCCCCACAACCGATTGTTCAGATAAGGAACTTTTCGTAATTTCTACCCCATTTTAACAGCTATAAGCTTCAAATTTCACCGATTGCTTACGTATATAGCATATATTGTTGTCTGAAAAAATCATAGAGATCGGTTGTATATATAGTATATATCTCATACAACCGATTGTTCAGATAAGAAACTTTTCGCAATTTCTACCCCATTTTAACAGCTATAAGCTTAAAATTTCACCGATTGCTTACGTATATAGCATATATTGTTGTCTGAAAAAATCATAGAGATCGGTTGTATATATAGTATATATCTCACACAACCGATTGTTCAGATAAGAAACTTATCGCAATTTCTACCCCATTTTAACAGCTAGAAGCTTCAAATTTCAGCAAATGCTTAAGTATATAGCATATATTGTTGTCTGAAAAAATCATAGAGATCGGTTGTATATATAGTATATATCTCATAAAACCGATTGTTCAGATAAGAAACTTTGCACAATTTCTGCCCCGTTTTAACAGCTAGAAGCTTCAAATTTCACAAAATGCTTACGTATATAGCATATATTGTTGTCTGAAAAAATCATAGAGATCGGTGGTATATATATTATATACTTCATATAAACTCTCATTTTTGCCCCTTTTTTACGGCTAGAAGCTTCAAAATTCATCAAATTTCATCAAATAGTTACGTTTACGTCATATATTTTTGAAATACGTGATTCGTAGTCATACTTTTTACATGCAGACCACAAAAAACGTGAAGCTTTGCATCCTCACACAGATTACCTACCTATTTTTTATTTTATATTTATCTTAAAAATCGTTTAGATATGTTCAAATTTCACTAAATACTTACGTGTGTAGCATATATTGTTGTCTGAGAAAATCATAGATACCGGTGGTATATATAGTATATATCCCATACAACCGATTGTTCAGATAAGAAACTTTGCGCAATTTCTTCCCCCGTTTTAACAGCTAGAAGCTTCAACTTTCACCAAATGCTTACGTGTATAGCATATATTGTTGTCTGAAAAAATCGTTGAGATCGATGGTATATATAGTATATATCTCATACAACCGATTGTTCAGTTAAGAAACTTTGCGCAATTTCTGCCCCTTTTTAACAGCTAGACGCTTCAAATTTCACCATATGCTTACGTATATTGCATATATTGTTGTCTGAAAAAATCATAGAGATCGGTGGTATATATATTATATACTTCATATAAACTGTCATTTTTGCCCCTTTTTTACGGCTAGAAGCTTCAAAATTCATCAAATTTCATCAAATAGTTACGTTTACGTCATATATTTTTGAAATACGTGATTCGTAGTCATACTTTTTACAGGCAGACCACAAAAAACGTGAAGCTTTGCATCCTCACACAGATTACCTACCTATTTTTTATTTTATATTTATTTTAAAAATCGTTTAGATATGTTCAAATTTCACTAAATACTTACGTGTATAGCATATATTGTTGTTTGAGAAAATCATAGATACCGGTGGTATATATAGTATATATCCCATACAACCGATTGTTCAGATAAGAAACTTTGCGCAATTTCTTCCCCATTTTAACAGCTAGACGCTTCAAATTTCACCATATGCTTACGTATATAGCATATATTGTTGTCTGAAAAAATCATAGAGATCGGTTGTATATATATTATATATCTCCTACAACCGATTGTTCAGATAAGAAACTTTTCGCAATTTCTACCCCATTTTAACAGCTATAAGCTTAAAATTTCACCCATTGCTTACGTATATAGCATATATTGTTGTCTGAAAAAATCATAGAGATCGGTTGTATATATAGTATATATCTCATACAACCGATTGTTCAGATAAGAAACTTTTCGCAATTTCTACCCCATTTTAACAGCTATAAGCTTAAAATTTCACCGATTGCCTACGTATATAGCATATTATGTTGTCTGAAAAAATCATAGAGATCGGTTGTATATATAGTATATATCTCACACAACCGATTGTTCAGATAAGAAACTTTTCGCAATCTCTACCCCATTTTAACAGCTAGAAGCTTCAAATTGCAGCAAATGCTTAAGTATATAGCATATATTGTTGTCTGAAAAAATCATAGAGATCGGTTGTATATATATTATATATCTCATACAACCGATTGTTCAGATAAGAAACTTTGCGCAATTTCTGCCGCGTTTTAACAGCTAGAAGCTTCAAATTTCACAAAATGCTTACGTATATAGCATATATTGTTGTCTGAAAAAATCATAGAGATCGGTGGTATATATATTATATACTTCATATAAACTCTCATTTTTGCCCCTTTTTTACGGCTAGAAGCTTCAAAATTCATCAAATTTCATCAAATAGTTACGTTTACGTCATATATTTTTGAAATACGTGATTCGTAGTCATACTTTTTACAGGCAGACCACAAAAAACGTGAAGCTTTGCATCCTCACACAGATTACCTACCTATTTTTATACCTTTCATGAAAATGAAATGGTATATTAATTTCGTCACGAAACCGAAAATTGTAAGTCCTTAAAGGAAAATAGATAGACCCACCATTAAGTATACCGAAATAATCAGGTTGAAGAGCTGAGTTGATTTAGCCATGTCCGTCTGTCCGTCTGTCCGTCTGTCTGTTTGTATGCAAACTAGTCCCTCAATTTTTGAGATATCTTGATAAAATTTGGTGAGCGGGTGTATTTGGGTGTCCGATTAGACATTTGTCGGAACCGACCGGATCGGACCACTTAGCATATATGCTCCATACAACCGATTTTTCAGAAAAAGGGGTTTTTTGTAATATCTTACCCAATTTAACAGATTGAAGCTTCAAACTTCACCATATACTTTCGTATATTGCACATATTGTTGCCTGAAAAAATTGATGAGATCGGTCGTATATATAGTATATATCCCCCACAACCGATTGTTCAGATAAGGAACTTTTCGTAATTTCTACCCCATTTTAACAGCTATAAGCTTCAAATTTCACCGATTGCTTACGTATATAGCATATATTGTTGTCTGAAAAAATCATAGAGGTCGGTTGTATATATAGTATATATCTCATACAACCGATTGTTCAGATAAGAAACTTTTCGCAATTTCTACCCCATTTTAACAGCTATAAGCTTAAAATTTCACCGATTGCTTACGTATATAGCATATATTGTTGTCTGAAAAAATCATAGAGATCGGTTGTATATATAGTATATATCTCACACAACCGATTGTTCAGATAAGAAACTTTTCGCAATTTCCACCCCATTTTAACAGCTAGAAGCTTCAAATTTCAGCAAATGCTTAAGTATATAGCATATATTGTTGTCTGAAAAAATCATAGAGATCGGTTGTATATATAGTATATATCTCATACAACCGATTGTTCAGATAAGAAACTTTGCGCAATTTCTGCCCCGTTTTAACAGCTAGAAGCTTCAAATTTCACAAAATGCTTACGTATATAGCATGTATTGTTGTCTGAAAAAATCATAGAGATCGGTGGTATATATATTATATACTTCATATAAACTCTCATTTTTGCCCCTTTTTTATGGCTAGAAGCTTCAAAATTCATCAAATTTCATCAAATAGTTACGTTTACGTCATATATTTTTGAAATACGTGATTCGTAGTCATACTTTTTACATGCAGACCACAAAAAACGTGAAGCTTTGCATCCTCACACAGATTACCTACCTATTTTTATACCTTTCATGAAAATGAAATGGTATATTAATTTCGTTACGAAACCGAAAATTGTAAGTCCTTAAAGGAAAATAGATAGACCCACCATTAAGTATACCAAAATAATCAGGTTGAAGAGCTGAGTTGATTTAGCCATGTCCGTCTGTCCCTCTGTCCGTCGGTCCGTCTGTCGGTTTGTATGCAAACTAGTCCCTCAATTTTTGAGATATCTTGATAAAATTTGGTGAGCGGGTGTATTTGGGTGTCCGACTAGACATTTGTCGGAACCGACCGGATCGGACCACTATAGCATATATCCTCCATACAACCGATTTTTCAGAAAAAGGGGTTTTTTGTAATATCTTACCCAATTTAACAGATTGAAGCCTCAAACTTCACCATATACTTTCGTATATTGCACATATTGTTGCCTGAAAAAATTGATGAGATCGGTCGTATATATAGTATATATCCCCCACAACCGATTGTTCAGATAAGGAACTTTTCGTAATTTCTACCCCATTTTAACAGCTATAAGCTTCAAATTTCACCGATTGCTTACGTATATAGCATATATTGTTGTCTGAAAAAATCATAGAGATCGGTTGTATATATAGTATATATCTCATACAACCGATTGTTCAGATAAGAAACTTTTCGCAATTTCTACCCCATTTTAACAGCTATAAGCTTAAAATTTCACCCATTGCTTACGTATATAGCATATATTGTTGTCTGAAAAAATCATAGAGATCGGTTGTATATATAGTATATATCTCACACAACCGATTGTTCAGATAAGAAACTTTTCGCAATTTCTACCCCATTTTAACAGCTAGAAGCTTCAAATTTCAGCAAATGGTTAAGTATATAGCATATATTGTTGTCTGAAAAAATCATAGAGATCGGTTGTATATATAGTATATATCTCATACAAACGATTGTTCAGATAAGAAACTTTGCGCAATTTCTGCCCCGTTTTAACAGCTAGAAGCTTCAAATTTCACAAAATGCTTACGTATATAGCATATATTGTTGTCTGAAAAAATCATAGAGATCGGTGGTATATATATTATATACTTCATAAAAACTCTCATTTTTGCCCCTTTTTTACGGCTAGAAGCTTCAAAATTCATCAAATTTCATCAAATAGTTACGTTTACGTCATATATTTTTGAAATACGTGATTCGTAGTCATACTTTTTACATGCAGACCACAAAAAACGTGAAGCTTTGCATCCTCACACAGATTATCTACCTATTTTTATACCTTTCATGAAAATGAAATGGTATATTAATTTCGTCACGAAACCGAAAATTGTAAGTCCTTAAAGGAAAATAGATAGACCCACCATTAAGTATACCGAAATAATCAGGTTGAACTGAGTTGATTTAGCCATGTCCGTCTGTCCGTCTGTCCGTCTGTCTGTTTGTATGCAAACTAGTCCCTCAATTTTTGAGATATCTTGATAAAATTTGGTGAGCGGGTGTATTTGGGTGTCCGATTAGACATTTGTCGGAACCGACCGGATCGGACCACTATAGCATATATCCTCCATACAACCGATTTTTCAGAAAAAGGGGTTTTTTGTAATATCTTACCCAATTTAACAGATTGAAGCTTCAAACTTCACCATATACTTTCGTATATTGCACATATTGTTGCCTGAAAAAATTGATGAGATCGGTCGTATATATAGTATATATCCCCCACAACCGATTGTTCAGATAAGGAACTTTTCGTAATTTCTACCCTATTTTAACAGCTATAAGCTTCAAATTTCACCGATTGCTTACGTATATAGCATATATTGTTGTCTGAAAAAATCATAGAGATCGGTTGTATATATAGTATATATCTTATACAACCGATTGTTCAGATAAGAAACTTTTCGCAATTTCTACCCCATTTTAACAGCTATAAGCTTAAAATCTCACCGATTGCTTACGTATATAGCATATATTGTTGTCTGAAAAAATCATAGAGATCGGTTGTATATATAGTATATATCTCACACAACCGATTGTTCAGATAAGAAACTTTTCGCAATTTCTACCCCATTTTAACAGCTAGAAGCTTCAAATTTCAGCAAATGCTTAAGTATATAGCATATATTGTTGTCTGAAAAAATCATAGAGATCGGTTGTATATATAGTATATATCTCATACAACCGATTGTTCAGATAAGAAACTTTGCATTGGCTAACTTCAATTATTTATATCGTAGTAAAAAGAAAAAAAAAACGACAAAGAGAGAAAGATATTTAGTAAGCAGCTTTTGGCTTTGGCTTTGATTGCTATCGTAATTAATCAAAACAAGAAAAACTAAACCAAAGGATTCGCTGAAGGAAAGAAATTTGCAAATTCAAACAAAAAAAAAACTTTTCTTCAGGATAAAATAATAATAACAAAAGTTAAACTAAAAACTTCAGAAAAAATTAAATTATGAATTAAATCCTTAAAAGCAAATTATTCAAAATTAACTGATTTACAATAACCGACAGCAATTATTTATAAAAAAATATCGCATGTAATAAAGAATTTAGCTTCAAAATAAAAAAAAAACAGAAATTCACATGAGTTTACTTACATACGTATGCACATATATAAAATTCTCAATATAGTGCCTAAAAATTATCATCACTCACCTGTTGCCTCTAGCGTTGATGTTGGCGCCAGCATACAAAGCGAAATCTAGAGTGGGAGAGGCAAAATAACAAAAAAAAGACCGGCATACACATGTGTGAGGTACTCGAAACAAATCTAAGTTTGCTGAAGGCAAAGCAAAAAAGAAAAAAAAGCAATCGCGAGGAGAAGACTCCACAAAAAATTATGAAAGGAAAATGTAGCATAAAGCATAACATGATAAGCTGACTGACGCACTACTAAAAAAACAGAAGTGGATGTGAGTACAAAAAAAAAAAAAAATAAAATATAAAGTTTAAGAGAAAGAGAGAAAAAACACAAAAAGGAGATACTAATTTAATAAACTATTTAAAAAAACTATTGCTGCCGTCTTCGATCGCCCGTCGCGATCTTCCTCTCGCTCTCACGCTCTCTGGGTTTTAGTTTGTACTTCTTTTCCAAAAATTATATTTTTTTGTTTTTTTTGTGTGCTCGCTGTTCTAGATGAAATTATGTCAATTACCCTTTTCCGGCCCGCCTACGGAAACAGCTGTGTGACGGTAACTGAAGGTAGGGTGAGTGGCCGATATTCCGGTGTCCGCTAACTTTCTTTGCAATACATCAAGCTAATGCGATTTTATACAGGGGTGTTTTTGTTGTTGTCGCGCGCCACCATTGGTAAGGCTCTTGGTCAAAGCCAACGATAGGTCTTCTTCATAACAAAATATATGATGAGATATGGCGCCCAACGCAATAGCCCGAATAGTTTTTTTCCGATTTCCCATTATATTTCTCCTACTTTTAGTCACCTCAATATCCCTTTTGTTATTGCTTTACTCACTTCTCTATTTTTATCGTTCATTACTTTCCGGACAGAGCTAGGGCTTTAGGGATCATGGTTGCAACATCACTAGCGATCAGTCACAAATGATATTTGCACTCATGATTATATCAGGTAGGGGTTGTATCTCTATCCTTTCAAGGTTCCTTTTGCTATCTTCAAATCTGGCACTAGTGATACTTGGAGGATTTAGAGGTGCATATACATATGTGGTTTCAATGTTCTTTTGCCATCAAACAAGTCCAATTTTCACATCCATTCTGCAACAGATGTCGCAGTGTTGTGAATATCAATTGGCACGAACCAGAATAGAAGTAGGATTAATGAAGACAAACAAAAAACCGCTGTGATGGCTGAATGGTTATAGCAGCGACTCCTAAACGTTGCCGATGAAGGAATTTAGCAGTTCCCGAAATGGATCTATACAACGAGCTTTGGCAGTTGTCTAAATTTTTTCTTTCTTCTATTCTACTTTAAAAATTTGTTCAATTAAGAAAAAATTTATCATAACAATAATAATGATAAAAAATTATTGTTAGGCCTTGAACTCGATTCGAACGCGGTAGTATAATTTTCGTATATATTAGTAGATTTGGATTTCAGTTTTTTGTATTATTTTTGTATGTATTTTAGGTTCTAGGTTTGGTAATTAGTTTTCTAGTATTATTTATGCTGTATTTAATGTAGAAAATTTTGTATTTAGTTTTTTATTATTATTTCCGTAGTATTTAGATTATTTAAGTATATATTATTTCCGTATGTAATTAGTGGTGAAAATTTGGATTTTTTGTTTATTGTATTATTAAAGAAATTTTGTATTTAGTTTCTATTTATATTTCGGTATGTATTTAATTTTTAATTACATACGTATGTTGTATTAGGTTTAGAAAATTTTGTATTTAGTTTTTTATTATTATTTCCGTAGTATTTAGATTATTTAAGTATATATTATTTCCGTATGTAATTAGTGGTGAAAATTTGGATTTTTTATTTATTGTATTATTAAGGAAATTTTGTATTTAGTTTCTATTTATATTTCGGTATGTATTTAATTTTTAATTACATACGTATGTTGTATTAGGTTTAGAAAATTTTGTATTTAGCTTTCTAGTATTATTTTAAATACTTGGAGAATTTAGAGGTGCATATACATATGTAGTTTCAATCTTCTTTTGTTAAAATTTTCTTACTTTTTTTTTGCTATGTGCATGTATTTGCTGAAGCTACTGCACACTCGTTCCAGCAACAAGTTTGGATGAGGCTTGCAACATGCATTCAAATGTGGGTAGTTTTTCAAGGGTAGGATAAAGGTGTTGCATCCGTACATCAGTACCGAGTACTGGGTATTGACGTGCGCCCTTTATAATAGTATATACGGGATTAGTTAGCTGACGTGACAAGGACAGAATGATTCCGGACTGAAACCTCCCACAATGACCTCGCCGAGGGCAACACCATACGCACAACTTAAACCGTTTTTTTATAAGTCAGGAAGGATAGTTAAAGCAGAAATTTTTTTTTTATAAGGATCTTGTAAATATATATGTAATATTCTTTAATATACATAAAATTAAAGACACTCATATCCATTCTATCCACACACCCCTATACCTAATAAATATATACGAGCCGGACCCGTGCGCATATTGCGCACCCAATATAAAAGTCTCTTATCAAAAATCAACAGAAATCAGCTGTTCTTTCAATCAATTAAAACTAACAGCTTGTGCTGCGCACTGGCGTATGGTAGCAACTGCCGGTAATGCAGTGCAAATATTTACAATAACGCCATAGTACAAATAGATTTGTTTGTGTGCTCACAGTTGTTTATCTTTAACAAATTATTTTAATGAAATATAGCTAGACAAAAGCACTACGACCAAAATTGCCGAAAGCTCGATAATAGACCGAATCTCCATCTTTACAATCAAAACTTTATTTATAGATTTGGATTCCAAATAAGAGCGAAAAAGGGACCCGTACATAAAAACAGCAATTAGAAATAATATATATGATACAAATTTAACCAAGCACATACTACTGTATTTACTTTTGAGTTCCGCGGGCGATATCATTTTTATTTGGTTAATGCCCTTGCACGGAAATTGGGGCTGTGAATATAATTTTGATTTAAATTTTGAAAATTTCGCCTCATTTTGTGAACTGAATTCTTTTCATTTGAATTTAATTATTTTTACACATATCAGTTTTATTGTTATTACCACTTTAGCATACCAAATTGTATTGATAATTTGAATTGCAGAATTCTATTCCTTTTACCTCTTCGGCATTGTTGAAACTTTATTTCGAAGAGCATTAAATTTTCTTTTTACTCTCTTGTTTTCTAATTTAACCTAGAGGACTTTTATTTTTAATTTAGGTTTGATTTCAAATATAATTTTGTATATTTCTTTATTCAACTTTTTATTTGTTTTAGATTTGGAATTCTTTTAATTTTAGGGATTGATATCCGAAATTTTTTTTGCCACTATTGAAATTATCTATTGTTTTTTTTTATCATTTACTGATCTAACATTAAGGTTGAATTCGTTTGAAATTGTTAAACATTTTTTATTTATACATATATTTTTTTCTAAATTCCTGGGATTACCCGTTTTATTATCTTACCTAATTTTGCAATTTTTTTTTTGAACCTATATCTATTTTTATTTTTGGTTTAAATTTTATCTCGATAAATTTCATTTTTAAACAGTTAGTTGATTTTTTTTTTTTGAAATTTAAGTTTTTGAAATCCATTTTTTTTAATTTAAAACTTTTATTTAATTTTTTTGAAATTTGTTTTGAGGTTAAAAACTATTAGATTAGATTATATTTTTTCTCTTTATGCTTATAAATATAATCCCTCTATTACCACTTAAATTTAAGTTTTACATCATTTTTTTAATATATTTTGATTTTCGAATTTTGAAATTAAATCTAATTTTTAAGATCCCTTTATTATTTTGAATTTTATTTTCCAAATTTCTTTATTTTTTTACTTTTAATTTTAATCCAGACTCGAAAATTTACTTTTTATTTTTATACCTTTCATGAAAATGAAATGGTATATTAATTTCGTCACGAAACCGAAAATTGTAAGTCCTTAAAGGAAAATAGATAGACCCACCATTAAGTATACCGAAATAATCAGGTTGAAGAGCTGAGTTGATTTAGCCATGTCCGTCTGTCCGTCTGTCCGTTTTTCTGTTTGTATGCAAACTAGTCCCTCAATTTTTGAGATATCTTGATAAAATTTGGTGAGCGGGTGTATTTGGGTGTCCGATTAGACATTTGTCGGAACCGACCGGATCGGACCACTATAGCATATATCCTCCATACAACCGATTTTTCAGAAAAAGGGGTTTTTTGTAATATCTTACCCAATTTAACAGATTGAAGCTTCAAACTTCACCATATACTTTCGTATATTGCACATATTGTTGCCTGAAAAAATTTATGAGATCGGTCGTATATATAGTATATATCCCCCACAACCGATTGTTCAGATAAGGAACTTTTCGTAATTTCTACACCATTTTAACAGCTATAAGCTTCAAATTTCACCGATTGCTTACGTATATAGCATATATTGTTGTCTGAAAAAATCATAGAGATCGGTTGTATATATAGTATATATCTCATACAACCGATTGTTCAGATAAGAAACTTTTCGCAATTTCTACCCCATTTTAACAGCTATAAGCTTAAAATTTCACCGATTGCTTACGTATATAGCATATATTGTTGTCTGAAAAAATCATAGAGATCGGTTGTATATATAGTATATATCTCACACAACCGATTGTTCAGATAAGAAACTTTTCGCAATTTCTACCCCATTTTAACAGCTAGAAGCTTCAAATTTCAGCAAATGCTTAAGTATATAGCATATATTGTTGTCTGAAAAAATCATAGAGATCGGTTGTATATATAGTATATATCTCATACAACCGATTGTTCAGATAAGAAACTTTGCGCAATTTCTGCCCCGTTTTAACAGCTAGAAGCTTCAAATTTCAGCAAATGCTTAAGTATATAGCATATATTGTTGTCGGAAAAAATCATAGAGATCGGTTGTATATATAGTATATATCTCATACAACCGATTGTTCAGATAAGAAACTTTGCGCAATTTCTGCCCCGTTTTAACAGCTAGAAGCTTCAAATTTCACAAAATGCTTACGTATATAGCATATATTGTTGTCTGAAAAAATAATAGAGATCGGTGGTATATATATTATATACTTCATATAAACTCTCATTTTTGCCCCTTTTTTACGACTAGAAGCTTCAAAATTCATCAAATTTCATCAAATAGTTACGTTTACGTCATATATTTTTGAATTACGTGATTCGTAGTCATACTTTTTACATGCAGACCACAAAAAACGTGAAGCTTTGCATCCTCACACAGATTACCTACCTATTTTTATACCTTTCATGAAAATGAAATGGTATATTAATTTCGTCACGAAACCGAAAATTGTAAATCCTTAAAGGAAAATAGATAGACCCACCATTAAGTATACCGAAATAATCAGGTTGAAGAGCTGAGTTGATTTAGCCATGTCCGTCTGTCCGTCTGTCCGTCTGTCTGTTTGTATGCTAACTAGTCCCTAAATTTTTGAGATATCTTGATAAAATTTGGTGAGCGGGTGTATTTGGGTGTCCGATTAGACATTTGTCGGAACCGACCGGATCGGACCACTATAGCATATATCCTCCATACAACCGATTTTTCAGAAAAAGGGGTTTTTTGTAATATCTTACCCAATTTAACAGATTGAAGCTTCAAACTTCACCATATACTTTCGTATATTGCACATATTGTTGCCTGAAAAAATTGATGAGATCGGTCGTATATATAGTATATATCCCCCACAACCGATTGTTCAGATAAGGAACTTTTCGTAATTTCTACCCCATATTAACAGCTATAAGCTTCAAATTTCACCGATTGCTTACGTATATAGCATATATTGTTGTCTGAAAAAATCATAGAGATCGGTTGTATATATAGTATATATCTCATACAACCGATTGTTCAGATAAGAAACTTTTCGCAATTTCTACCCCATTTTAACAGCTCTAAGCTTAAAATTTCACCGATTGCTTACGTATATAGCATATATTGTTGTCTGAAAAAATCATAGAGATCGGTTGTATATATAGTATATATCTCACACAACCGATTGTTCAGATAAGAAACTTTTCGCAATTTCTACCCCATTTTAACAGCTAGAAGCTTCAAATTTCAGCAAATGCTTAAGTATATAGCATATATTGTTGTCTGAAAAAATCATAGAGATCGGTTGTATATATAGTATATATCTCATACAACCGATTGTTCAGATAAGAAACTTTGCGCAATTTCTGCCCCGTTTTAACAGCTAGAAGCTTCAAATTTCACAAAATGCTTACGTATATAGCATATATTGTTGTCTGAAAAAATCATAGAGATCGGTGGTATATATATTATATACTTCATATAAACTCTCATTTTTGCCCCTTTTTTACGGCTAGAAGCTTCAAAATTCATCAAATTTCATCAAATAGTTACGTTTACGTCATATATTTTTGAAATACGTGATTCGTAGTCATACTTTTTACATGCAGACCACAAAAAACGTGAAGCTTTGCATCCTCACACAGATTACCTACCTATTTTTATACCTTTCATGAAAATGAAATGGTATATTAATTTCGTCACGAAACCGAAAATTGTAAGTCCTTAAAGGAAAATAGATAGACCCACCATTACGTATACCGAAATAATCAGGTTGAAGAGCTGAGTTGATTTAGCCATGTCCGTCTGTCCGTCTGTCCGTCTGTCTGTTTGTATGCAAACTAGTCCCTCAATTTTTGAGATATCTTGATAAAATTTGGTGAGCGGGTGTATTTGGGTGTCCGATTAGACATTTGTCGGAACCGACCGGATCGGACCACTATAGCATATATCCTCCATACAACCGATTTTTCAGAAAAAGGGGTTTTTTGTAATATCTTACCCAATTTAACAGATTGAAGCTTCAAACTTCACCATATACTTTCGTATATTGCACATATTGTTGCCTGAAAAAATTGATGAGATCGGTCGTATATATAGTATATATCCCCCACAACCGATTGTTCAGATAAGGAACTTTTCGTAATTTCTACCCTATTTTAACAGCTATAAGCTTCAAATTTCACCGATTGCTTACGTATATAGCATATATTGTTGTCTGAAAAAATCATAGAGATCGGTTGTATATATAGTATATATCTCATACAACCGATTGTTCAGATAAGAAACTTTTCGCAATTTCTACCCCATTTTAACAGCTATAAGCTTAAAATTTCACCGATTGCCTACGTATATAGCATATTATGTTGTCTGAAAAAATCATAGAGATCGGTTGTATATATAGTATATATCTCACACAACCGATTGTTCAGATAAGAAACATTTCGCAATTTCTACCCCATTTTAACAGCTAGAAGCTTCAAATTTCAGCAAATGGTTAAGTATATAATATATATTTTTGTCTGAAAAAATCATAGAGATCGGTTGTATATATAGTATATATCTCATACAACCGATTGTTCAGATAAGAAACTTTGCGCAATCTCTGCCCGGGTTTAACAGCTAGAAGCTTCAAATTTCACAAAATGCTTACGTATATAGCATATATTATTGTCTGAAAAAATCATAGAGATCGGTGGTATATATATTATATACTTCATATAAACTCTCATTTTTGCCCCTTTTTTACGGCTAGAAGCTTCAAAATTCATCAAATTTCATCAAATAGTTACGTTTACGTCATATATTTTTGAAATACGTGATTCGTAGTCATACTTTTTACATGCAGACCACAAAAAACGTGAAGCTTTGCATCCTCACACAGATTACCTACCTATTTTTATACCTTTCATGAAAATGAAATGGTATATTAATTTCGTCACGAAACCGAAAATTGTAAGTCCTTAAAGGAAAATAGATAAACCCACCATTAAGTATACCGAAATAATCAGGTTGAAGAGCTGAGTTGATTTAGCCATGTCCGTCTGTCCGTCTGTCCGTCTGTCTGTTTGTATGCAAACTAGTCCCTCAATTTTTGAGATATCTTGATAAAATTTGGTGAGCGGGTGTATTTGGGTGTCCGATTAGACATTTGTCGGAACCGACCGGATCGGACCACTATAGCATATATCCTCCATACAACCGATTTTTCAGAAAAAGGGGTTTTTTGTAATATCTTACCCAATTTAACAGATTGAAGCTTCACACTTCACCATATACTTTCGTATATTGCACATATTGTTGCCTGAAAAAATTGATGAGATCGGTCGTATATATAGTATATATCCCCCACAACCGATTGTTCAGATAAGGAACTTTTCGTAATTTCTACCCCATTTTAACAGCTATAAGCTTCAAATTTCACCGATTGCTTACGTATATAGCATTTATTGTTGTCTAAAAAAATCATAGAGATCGGTTGTATATATAGTATATATCTCATACAACCTATTGTTCAGATAAGAAACTTTTCGCAATTTCTACCCCATTTTAACAGCTATAAGCTTAAGATTTCACCGATTGCTTACGTATATAGCATATATTGTTGTCTGAAAAAATCATAGAGATCGGTTGTATATATATAATATATATCTCACACAACCGATTGTTCAGATAAGAAACTTTTCGCAATTTCTACCCCATTTTAACAGCTAGAAGCTTCAAATTTCAGCAAATGCTTAAGTATATAGCATATATTGTTGTCTGAAAAAATCATAGAGATCGGTTGTATATATAGTATATATCTCATACAACCGATTGTTCAGATAAGAAACTTTGCGCAATTTCTGCCCCGTTTTAACAGCTAGAAGCTTCAAATTTCACAAAATGCTTACGTATATAGCATATATTGTTGTCTGAAAAAATCATAGAGATCGGTGGTATATATATTATATACTTCATATAAACTCTCATTTTTGCCCCTTTTTTACGGCTAGAAACTTCAAAATTCATCAAATTTCATCAAATAGTTACGTTTACGTCATATATTTTTGAATTACGTGATTCGTAGTCATACTTTTTACATGCAGACCACAAAAAACGTGAAGCTTTGCATCCTCACACAGATTACCTACCTATTTTTATACCTTTCATGAAAATGAAATGGTATATTAATTTCGTCACGAAACCGAAAATTGTAAGTCCTTAAAGGAAAATAGATAGACCCACCATTAAGTATACCGAAATAATCAGGTTGAAGAGCTGAGTTGATTTAGCCATGTCCGTCTGTCCGTCTGTCCGTCTGTCTGTTTGTATGCAAACTAGTCCCTAACTTTTTGAGATATCTTGATAAAATTTGGTGAGCGGGTGTATTTGGGTGTCCGATTAGACATTTGTCGGAACCGACCGGATCGGACCACTATAGCATATATCATCCATACAACCGATTTTTCAGAAAAAGGGGTTTTTTGTAATATCTTACCCAATTTAACAGATTGAAACTTCAAACTTCACCATATACTTTCGTATATTGCACATAATGTTGCCTGAAAAAATTGATGAGATCGGTCGTATATATAGTATATATCCCCCACAACCGATTGTTCAGATAAGGAACTTTTCGTAATTTCTACCCCATTTTAACAGCTATAAGCTTCAAATTTCACCGATTGCTTACGTATATAGCTTATATTGTTGTCTGAAAAAATCATAGAGATCGGTTGTATATATAGTATATATCTCATACAACCGATTGTTCAGATAAGAAACTTTTCGCAATTTCTACCCCATTTTAACAGCTATAAGCTTAAAATTTCACCGATTGCTTACGTATATAGCATATATTGTTGTCTGAAAAAATCATAGAGATCGGTTGTATATATAGTATATATCTCACACAACCGATTGTTCAGATAAGAAACATTTCGCAATTTCTACCCCATTTTAACAGCTAGAAGCTTCAAATTTCAGCAAATGGTTAAGTATATAATATATATTTTTGTCTGAAAAAATCATAGAGATCGGTTGTATATATAGTATATATCTCATACAACCGATTGTTCAGATAAGAAACTTTGCGCAATCTCTGCCCGGTTTTAACAGCTAGAAGCTTCAAATTTCACAAAATGCTTACGTATATAGCATATATTATTGTCTGAAAAAATCATAGAGATCGGTGGTATATATATTATATACTTCATATAAACTCTCATTTTTGCCCCTTTTTTACGGCTAGAAGCTTCAAAATTCATCAAATTTCATCAAATAGTTACGTTTACGTCATATATTTTTGAAATACGTGATTCGTAGTCATACTTTTTACATGCAGACCACAAAAAACGTGAAGCTTTGCATCCTCACACAGAAACCGAAAATTGTAAGTCCTTAAAGGAAAATAGATAGACCCACCATTAAGTATACCGAAATAATCAGGTTGAAGAGCTGAGTTGATTTAGCCATGTCCGTCTGTCCGTCTGTCCGTCTGTCTGTTTGTATGCAAACTAGTCCCTAACTTTTTGAGATATCTTGATAAAATTTGGTGAGCGGGTGTATTTGGGTGTCCGATTAGACATTTGTCGGAACCGACCGGATCGGACCACTATAGCATATATCATCCATACAACCGATTTTTCAGAAAAAGGGGTTTTTTGTAATATCTTACCCAATTTAACAGATTGAAACTTCAAACTTCACCATATACTTTCGTATATTGCACATAATGTTGCCTGAAAAAATTGATGAGATCGGTCGTATATATAGTATATATCCCCCACAACCGATTGTTCAGATAAGGAACTTTTCGTAATTTCTACCCCATTTTAACAGCTATAAGCTTCAAATTTCACCGATTGCTTACGTATATAGCATATATTGTTGTCTGAAAAAATCATAGAGATCGGTTGTATATATAGTATATATCTCATACAACCGATTGTTCAGATAAGAAACTTTTCGCAATTTCTACCCCATTTTAACAGCTATAAGCTTAAAATTTCACCGATTGCTTACGTATATAGCATATATTGTTGTCTGAAAAAATCATAGAGATCGGTTGTATATATAGTATATATCTCACACAACCGATTGTTCAGATAAGAAACTTTTCGCAATTTCTACCCCATTTTAACAGCTAGAAGCTTCAAATTTCAGCAAATGCTTAAGTATATAGCATATATTGTTGTCTGAAAAAATCATAGAGATCGGTTGTATATATAGTATATATCTCATACAACCGATTGTTCAGATAAGAAACTTTGCGCAATTTCTGCCCCGTTTTAACAGCTAGAAGCTTCAATTTTCACAAAATGCTTACGTATATAGCATATATTGTTGTCTGAAAAAATCATAGAGATCGGTGGTATATATATTATATACTTCATATAAACTCTCATTTTTGCCCCTTTTTTACGGCTAGAAGCTTCAAAATTCTTCAAATTTCATCAAATAGTTACGTTTACGTCATATATTTTTGAAATACGTGATTCGTAGTCATACTTTTTACATGCAGACCACAAAAAACGTGAAGCTTTGCATCCTCACACAGATTACCTACCTATTTTTATACCTTTCATGAAAATGAAATGGTATATTAATTTCGTCACGAAACCGAAAATTGTAAGTCCTTAAAGGAAAATAGATAGACCCACCATTAGGTATACCGAAATAATCAGGTTGAAGAGCTGAGTTGATTTAGCCATGTCCGTCTGTCCGTCTGTCCGTCTGTCTGTTTGTATGCAAACTAGTCCCTCAATTTTTGAGATATCTTGATAAAATTTGGTGAGCGGGTGTATTTGGGTGTCCGATTAGACATTTGTCGGAACCGACCGGATCGGACCACTATAGCATATATCCTCCATACAACCGATTTTTCAGAAAAAGGGGTTTTTTGTAATATCTTACCCAATTTAACAGATTGAAGCTTCAAACTTCACCATATACTTTCGTATATTGCACATATTGTTGCCTGAAAAAATTGAAGAGATCGGTCGTATATATATTATATATCCCCCACAACCGATTGTTCAGATAAGGAACTTTTCGTAATTTCTACCCTATTTTAACAGCTATAAGCTTCAAATTTCACCGATTGCTTACGTATATAGCATATATTGTTGTCTGAAAAAATCATAGAGATCGGTTGTATATATAGTATATATCTCATACAACCGATTGTTCAGATAAGAAACTTTTCGCAATTTCTACCCCATTTTAACAGCTATAAGCTTAAAATTTCACCGATTGCCTATGTATATAGCATATTATGTTGTCTGAAAAAATCATAGAGATCGGTTGTATATATAGTATATATCTCACACAACCGATTGTTCAGATAAGAAACTTTTCGCAATTTCTACCCCATTTTAACAGCTAGAAGCTTCAAATTTCAGCAAATGCTTAAGTATATAGCATATATTGTTGTCTGAAAAAATCATAGAGATCGGTTGTATATATAGTATATATCTCATACAACCGATTGTTCAGATAAGAAACTTTGCGCAATTTCTGCCCCGTTTTAACAGCTAGAAGCTTCAAATTTCACAAAATGCTTACGTATATAGCATATATTGTTGTCTGAAAAAATCATAGAGATCGGTGGTATATATATTATATACTTCATATAAACTCTCATTTTTGCCCCTTTTTTACGGCTAGAAGCTTCAAAATTCATCAAATTTCATCAAATAGTTACGTTTACGTCATATATTTTTGAAATACGTGATTCGTAGTCATACTTTTTACATGCAGACCACAAAAAACGTGAAGCTTTGCATCCTCACACAGATTACCTACCTATTTTTATACCTTTCATGAAAATGAAATGGTATATTAATTTCGTCACGAAACCGAAAATTGTAAGTCCTTAAAGGAAAATAGATAGACCCACCATTAAGTATACCGAAATAATCAGGTTGAAGAGCTGAGTTGATTTAGCCATGTCCGTCTGTCCGTCTGTCCGTCTGTCTGTTTGTATGCAATTTTTGAGATATCTTGATAAAATTTGGTGAGCGGGTGTATTTGGGTGTCCGATTAGACATTTGTCGGAACCGACCGGATCGGACCACTATAGCATATATCCTCCATACAACCGATTTTTCAGAAAAAGGGGTTTTTTGTAATATCTTACCCAATTTAACAGATTGAAGTTTCAAACTTCACCATATACTTTCGTATATTGCACATATTGTTGCCTGAAAAAATTGATGAGATCGGTCGTATATATAGTATACCTCCCCCACAACCGATTGTTCAGATAAGGAACTTTTCGTAATTTCTACCCCATTTTAACAGCTATAAGCTTCAAATTTCACCGATTGCTTACGTATATAGCATATATTGTTGTCTGAAAAAATCATATAGATCGGTTGTATATATAGTATATATCTCATACAACCGATTGTTCAGATAAGAAACTTTTCGCAATTTCTACCCCATTTTAACAGCTATAAGCTTAAAATTTCACCGATTGCTTACGTATATAGCATATATTGTTGTCTGAAAAAATCATAGAGATCGGTTGTATATATAGTATATATCTCACACAACCGATTGTTCAGATAAGAAACTTTTCGCAATTTCTACCCCATTTTAACAGCTAGAAGCTTCAAATTTCAGCAAATGCTTAAGTATATAGCATATATTGTTGTCTGAAAAAATCATAGAGATCGGTTGTATATATAGTATATATCTCATACAACCGATTGTTCAGATAAGAAACTTTGCGCAATTTCTGCCCCGTTTTAACAGCTAGAAGCTTCAAATTTCACAAAATGCTTACGTATATAGCATATATTGTTGTCTGAAAAAATCATAGAGATCGGTGGTATATATATTATATACTTCATATAAACTCTCATTTTTGCCCCTTTTTTACGGCTAGAAGCTTCAAAATTCATCAAATTTCATCAAATAGTTACGTTTACGTCATATATTTTTGAATTACGTGATTCGTAGTCATACTTTTTACATGCAGACCTCAAAAAACGTGAAGCTTTGCATCCTCACACAGATTACCTACCTATTTTTATACCTTTCATGAAAATGAAATGGTATATTAATTTCGTCACGAAACCGAAAATTGTAAGTCCTTAAAGGAAAATAGATAGACCCACCATTAAGTATACCGAAATAATCAGGTTGAAGAGCTGAGTTGATTTAGCCATGTCCGTCTGTCCGTCTGTCCGTCTGTCTGTTTGTATGCAAACTAGTCCCTAAATTTTTGAGATATCTTTATAAAATTTGGTGAGCGGGTGTATTTGGGTGTCCGATTAGACATTTGTCCGAACCGACCGGATCGGACCACTATAGCATATATCCTCCATACAACCGATTTTTCAGAAAAAGGGGTTTTTTGTAATATCTTACCCAATTTAACAGATTGAAGCTTCAAACTTCACCATATACTTTCGTATATTGCACATATTGTTGCCTGAAAAAATTGATGAGATCGGTCGTATATATAGTATATATCCCCCACAACCGATTGTTCAGATAAGGAACTTTCGTAATTTCTACCCCATTTTAACAGCTATAAGCTTCAAATTTCACCGATTGCTTACGTATATAGCATATATTGTTGTCTGAAAAAATCATAGAGATCGGTTGTATATATAGTATATATCTCATACAACCGATTGTTCAGATAAGAAACTTTTCGCAATTTCTACCCCATTTTAACAGCTATAAGCTTAAAATTTTACCTATTGCTTACGTATATAGCATATATTGTTGTCTGAAAAAATCATAGAGATCGGTTGTATATATAGTATATATCTCACACAACCGATTGTTCAGATAAGAAACTTTGCGCAATTTCTGCCCCGTTTTAACAGCTAGAAGCTTCAAATTTCACAAAATGCTTACGTATATAGCATATATTGTTGTCTGAAAAAATCATAGAGATCGGTTGTATATATAGTATATATCTCATACAACCGATTGTTCAGATAAGAAACTTTGCGCAATTTCTGCCCCGTTTTAACAGCTAGAAGCTTCAAATTTCACAAAATGCTTACGTATATAGGATATATTGTTGTCTGAAAAAATCATAGAGATCGGTGGTATATATATTATATACTTCATATAAACTCTCATTTTTGCCCCTTTTTTACGGCTAGAAGCTTCAAAATTCATCAAATTTCATCAAATAGTTACGTTTACGTCATATATTTTTGAAATACGTGATTCGTAGTCATACTTTTTACATGCAGACCACAAAAAACGTGAAGCTTTGCATCCTCACACAGATTACCTACCTATTTTTATACCTTTCATGAAAATGAAATGGTATATTAATTTCGTCACGAAACCGAAAATTGTAAGTCCTTAAAGGAAAATAGATAGACCCACCATTAAGTATACCGAAATAATCAGGTTGAAGAGCTGAGTTGATTTAGCCATGTCCGTCTGTCCGTCTGTCCGTCTGTCTGTTTGTATGCAAACTAGTCCCTCAATTTTTGAGATATCTTGATAAAATTTGGCGAGCGGGTGTATTTGGGTGTCCGATTAGATATTGGTCGGAACCGACCGGATCGGACCACTATAGCATATATCCTCCATACAACCGATTTTTCAGAAAAAGGGGTTTTTTGTAATATCTTACCCAATTTAACAGATTGAAGCTTCAAACTTCACCATATACTTTCGTATATTGCACATATTGTTGCCTGAAAAAATTGATTAGATCGGTCGTATATATAGTATATATCCCCCACAACCGATTGTTCAGATAAGGAACTTTTGTAATTTCTACCCTATTTTAACAGCTATAAGCTTCAAATTTCACCGATTGCTTACGTATATAGCATATATTGTTGTCTGAAAAAATCATAGAGATCGGTTGTATATATAGTATATATCTCATACAACCGATTGTTCAGATAAGAAACTTTTCGCAATTTCTACCCCATTTTAACAGCTATAAGCTTAAAATTTCACCGATTGCCTACGTATATAGCATATTATGTTGTCTGAAAAAATCATAGAGATCGGTTGTATATATAGTATATATCTCACACAACCGATTGTTCAGATAAGAAACTTTTCGCAATTTCTACCCCATTTTAACAGCTAGAAGCTTCAAATTTCAGCAAATGCTTAAGTATATAGCATATATTGTTGTCTGAAAAAATCATAGAGATCGGTTGTATATATAGTATATATCTCATACAACCGATTGTTTAGATAAGAAACTTTGCGCAATTTCTGCCCCGTTTTAACAGCTAGAAGCTTCAAATTTCACAAAATGCTTACGTATATAGCATATATTATTGTCTGAAAAAATCATAGAGATCGGTGGTATATATATTATATACTTCATATAAACTCTAATTTTTGCCATTTTTTTACGGCTAGAAGCTTCAAAATTCATCAAATTTCATCAAATAGTTACGTTTACGTCATATATTTTTGAAATACGTGATTCGTAGTCATACTTTTTACATGCAGACCACAAAAAACGTGAAGCTTTGCATCCTCACACAGATTACCTACCTATTTTTTATTTTATATTTATCTTAAAAATCGTTTAGATATGTTCAAATTTTACTAAATACTTACGTTTATAGCATATATTGTTGTCTGAGAAAATCATAGATACCGGTGGTATATATAGTATATATCCCATACAACCGATTGTTCAGATAAGAAACTTTGCGCAATTTCTTCCCCATTTTAACAGCTAGAAGCTTCAACTTTCACCAAATGCTTACGTGTATAGCATATATTGTTGTCTGAAAAAATCATTGAGATCGATGGTATATATAGTATATATCTCATACAACCGATTGTTCAGTTAAGAAACTTTGCGCAATTTCTGCCCCTTTTTAACAGCTAGACGCTTCAAATTTCACCATATGCTTACGTATATAGCATATATTGTTGTCTGAAAAAATCATAGAGATCGGTGGTATATATATTATATACTTCATATAAACTGTCATTTTTGCCCCTTTTTTACGGCTAGAAGCTTCAAAATTCATCAAATTTCCTCAAATAGTTACGTTTACGTCATATATTTTTGAAATACGTGATTCGTAGTCATAGTTTTTACATGCAGACCACAAAAAACGTGAAGCTTTGCATCCTCACACAGATTACCTACCTATTTTTATACCTTTCATGAAAATTTTTGTAATATCTTACCCAATTTAACAGATTGAAGCTTCAAACTTCACCATATACTTTCGTATATTGCGCATATTGTTGCCTGAAAAAATTTTTGAATTACGTGATTCGTAGTCATACTTTTTACATGCAGACAACAAAAAACGTGAAGCTTTGCATCCTCACACAGATTACCTACCTATTTTTATACCTTTCATGAAAATGAAATGGTATATTAATTTCGTTACGAAACCGAAAATTGTAAGTCCTTAAAGGAAAATAGATAGACCCACCATTAAGTAAACCGAAATAATCAGGTTGAAGAGCTGAGTTTATTTAGCCATGTCCGTCTGTCCGTCTGTCTGTTTGTATGCAAACTAGTCCCTAAATTTTTGAGATATCTTGATAAAATTTGGTGATCGGGTGTATTTGGGTGTCCGATTAGACATTTGTCGGAACCGACCGGATCGGACCACTATAGCATATATCCTCCATACAACCGATTTTTCAGAAAAAGGGTTTTTTTGTAATATCTTACCCAATTTAACAGATTGAAGCTTCAAACTTCACCATATACTTTCGTATATTGCACATATTGTTGCCTGAAAAAATTGATGAGATCGGTGGTATATATAGTATATATCCCCCACAACCGATTGTTCAGATAAGGAACTTTTCGTAATTTCTACCCCATTTTAACAGCTATAAGCTTCAAATTTCACCGATTGCTTACGTATATAGCATATATTGTTGTCTGAAAAAATCATAGAGATCGGTTGTATATATAGTATATATCTCATACAACCGATTGTTCAGATAAGAAACTTTTCGCAATTTCTACCCCATTTTAACAGCTATAAGCTTAAAATTTCACCGATTGCTTACGTATATAGCATATATTGTTGTCTGAAAAAATCATAGAGATCGGTTGTATATATAGTATATATCTCACACAACCGATTGTTCAGATAAGAAACTTTTCGCAATTTCTACCCCATTTTAACAGCTAGAAGCCTCAAATTTCAGCAAATGCTTAAGTATATAGCATATATTGTTGTCTGAAAAAATCATAGAGATCGGTTGTATATATAGTATATATCTCATACAACCGATTGTTCAGATAAGAAACTTTTCGCAATTTCTACCCCATTTTAACAGCTATAAGCTTAAAATTTCACCGATTGCCTACGTATATAGCATATTATGTTGTCTGAAAAAGTCATAGAGATCGGTTGTATATATAGTATATATCTCACACAACCGATTGTTCAGATAAGAAACTTTTCGCAATTTCTACCCCATTTTAACAGCTAGAAGCTTCAAATTTCAGCAAATGCTTAAGTATATAGCATATATTGTTGTCTGAAAAAATCATAGAGATCGGTTGTATATATAGTATATATCTCATACAACCGATTGTTCAGATAAGAAACTTTGCGCAATTTCTGCCCCGTTTTAACAGCTAGAAGCTTCAAATTTCACAAAATGCTTACGTATATAGCATATATTGTTGTCTAAAAAAATCATAGAGATCGGTGGTATATATATTATATACTTCATATAAACTCTCATTTTTGCCCCTTTTTTACGGCTAGAAGCTTCAAAATTCATCAAATTTCATCAAATAGTTACGTTTACGTCATATATTATTGAAATACGTGATTCGTAGTCATACTTTTTACATGCAGACCACAAAAAACGTGAAGCTTTGCATCCTCACACAGATTACCTACCTATTTTTTATTTTATATTTATCTTAAAAATCGTTTAGATATGTTCAAATTTCACTAAATACTTACGTGTATAGCATATATTGTTGTCTGAGAAAATCATAGATACCGGTGGTATATATAGTATATATCCCATACAACCGATTGTTCAGATAAGAAACTTTGCGCAATTTCTTCCCCATTTTAACAGCTAGAAGCTTCAACTTTCACCAAATGCTTACGTGTATAGCATATATTGTTGTCTGAAAAAATCATTGAGATCGATGGTATATATAGTATATATCTCATACAACCGATTGTTCAGTTAAGAAACTTTGCGCAATTTCTGCCCCTTTTTAACAGCTAGACGCTTCAAATTTCACCATATGCTTACGTATATAGCATATATTGTTGTCTGAAAAAATCATAGAGATCGGTGGTATATATATTATATACTTCATATAAACTGTCATTTTTGCCCCTTTTTTACGGCTAGAAGCTTCAAAATTCATCAAATTTCATCAAATAGTTACGTTTACGTCATATATTTTTGAAATACGTGATTCGTAGTCATAGTTTTTACATGCAGACCACAAAAAACGTGAAGCTTTGCATCCTCACACAGATTACCTACCTATTTTTATACCTTTCATGAAAATTTTTGTAATATCTTACCCAATTTAACAGATTGAAGCTTCAAACTTCACCATATACTTTCGTATATTGCACATATTGTTGCCTGGAAAAATTTTTGAATTACGTGATTCGTAGTCATACTTTTTACATGCAGACCACAAAAAACGTGAAGCTTTGCATCCTCACACAGATTACCTACCTATTTTTATACCTTTCATGAAAATGAAATGGTATATTAATTTCGTCACGAAACCGAAAATTGTAGGTCCTTAAAGGAAAATAGATAGACCCACCATTAAGTAAAGCGTAATAATCAGGTTGAAGAGTTGATTTAGCCATGTCCGTCCGTCCGTCTGTCCGTCTGTCTGTTTGTATGCAAACTAGTCCCTAAATTTTTGAGATATCTTGATAAAATTTGGTGAGCGGGTGTATTTGGGTGTCCGATTAGACATTTGTCGGAACCGACCGGATCGGACCACTATAGCATATATCCTCCATACAACCGATTTTTCAGAAAAAGGGTTTTTGTAATATCTTACCCAATTTAACAGATTGAAGCTTCAAACTTCACCATATACTTTCGTATATTGCACATATTGTTGCCTGAAAAAATTGATGAGATCGGTCGTATATATAGTATATATCCCCCACAACCGATTGTTCAGATAAGGAACTTTTCGTAATTTCTACCCCATTTTAACAGCTATAAGCTTCAAATTTCACCGATTGCTTACGTATATAGCATATATTGTTGTCTGAAACAATCATAGAAATCGGTTGTATATATAGTATATATCTCATACAACCGATTGTTCAGATAAGAAACTTTTCGCAATTTCTACCCCATTTTAACAGCTATAAGCTTAAAATTTCACCGATTGCTTACGTATATAGCATATATTGTTGTCTGAAAAAATCATAGAGATCGGTTGTATATATAGTATATATCTCACACAACCGATTTTTCAGATAAGAAACTTTTCGCAATTTCTACCCAATTTTAACAGCTAGAAGCTTCAAATTTCAGCAAATGCTTAAGTATATAGCATATATTGTTGTCTGAAAAAATCATAGAGATCGGTTGTATATATAGTATATATCTCATACAACCGATTGTTCAGATAAGAAACTTTTCGCAATTTCTACCCCATTTTAACAGCTATAAGCTTAAAATTTCACCGATTGCCTACGTATATAGCATATTATGTTGTCTGAAAAAATCATAGAGATCGGTTGTATATATAGTATATATCTCACACAACCGATTGTTCAGATAAGAAACTTTTCGCAATTTCTACCCCATTTTAACAGCTAGAAGCTTCAAATTTCAGCAAATGCTTAAGTATATAGCATATATTGTTATCTGAAAAAATCATAGAGATCGGTAGTATATATAGTATATATCTCATACAACCGATTGTTCAGATAAGAAACTTTGCGCAATTTCTGCCCCGTTTTAACAGCTAGAAGCTTCAAATTTCACAAAATGCTTACGTATATAGCATATATGTTGTCTGAAAAAATCATAGAGATCGGTGGTATATATATTATATACTTCATATAAACTCTCATTTTTGCCCCTTTTTTACGGCTAGAAGCTTCAAAATTCATCAAATTTCATCAAATAGTTACGTTTACGTCATATATTTTTGAAATACGTGATTCGTAGTCATACTTTTTACATGCAGACCACAAAAAACGTGAAGCTTTGCATCCTCACACAGATTACCTACCTATTTTTTATTTTATATTTATCTTAAAAATCGTTTAGATATGTTCAAATTTCACTAAATACTTACGTGTTTAGCATATATTGTTGTCTGAGAAAATCATAGATACCGGTGGTATATATAGTATATATCCCATACAACCGATTGTTCAGATAAGAAACTTTGCGCAATTTCTTCCCCATTTTAACAGCTAGAAGCTTCAACTTTCACCAAATGCTTACGTGTATAGCATATATTGTTGTCTGAAAAAATCATTGAGATCGATGGTATATATAGTATATATCTCATACAACCAATTGTTCAGTTAAGAAACTTTGCGAAATTTCTGCCCCTTTTTAACAGCTAGACGCTTCAAATTTCACCATATGCTTACGTATATAGCATATATTGTTGTCTGAAAAAATCATAGAGATCGGTGGTATATATATTATATACTTCATATAAACTGTCATTTTTGCCCCTTTTTTACGGCTAGAAGCTTCAAAATTCATCAAATTTCATCAAATAGTTACGTTTACGTCATATATTTTTGAAATACGTGAATCGTAGTTATAGTTTTTACATGCGGACCACAAAAAACGTGAAGCTTTGCATCCTCACACAGATTACCTACCTATTTTTATACCTTTCATGAAAATTTTTGTAATATCTTACCCAATTTAACAGATTGAAGCTTCAAACTTCACCATATACTTTCGTATATTGCACATATTGTTGCCTGAAAAAATTTTTGAATTACGTGATTCGTAGTCATACTTTTTACATGCAGACCACAAAAAACGTGAAGCTTTGCATCCTCACACAGATTACCTACCTATTTTTATACCTTTCATGAAAATGAAATGGTATATTAATTTCGTCACGAAACCGAAAATTGTAAGTCCTTAATGAAAATAGTATAGACCCACCATTAAGTAAACCGAAATAATCAGGTTGAAGAGCTGAGTTGATTTAGCCATGTCCGTCTGTCCGTCTGTCTGTTTGTATGCAAACTAGTCCCTAAATTTTTGAGATATCTATGTATATATAGCTGGCTTTAGGTCCGCTGTTTTATAATTGAAAAATTAAAAAATACCCTTTGATTCTTCTTTTAAATCGATATATTTCGATTGCTCAACGGCAATCATCTTCAGGATTGTATGTAGCAACTAACAAAAATAATAAAAATAACAATAAACAAATTTTGCATTTTACATTTCACATAAATACATACTTTTATTAACACGTCTGCTTTGTCCGACGTGGAGTATGGTACTGTTTTTTAGTGAGCAGGTGTTTGTAGATATGTGCGCTGTGATCTACGTCGCTCTATAGTTCAGTTCGTGTGTTAGTCGGAATATTAATAATGTGTAACATTTCTAGTGTGAAGCGTTTGTTATAGTGTTGTTCCTGTTGCGGTATTTTAGTCTCATCAAAGTTTGGTGTGTGGCCGCTGTCTGCACAGTGGGCCATGAGTGCTGTTTTTTGATTATTAACTTGATGGCAAAATTTAAAATCAGACTTATGCTGTGAAATTCTCGTTTTGAGTTTGGACTTTGTAGTACCTATATATATATTATTGCACGTTTCATCGCTATTGCCTTTACATGGTATCTTGTAAACTACATTATTTTTTCCATTATTGGTATTTTCGATTTTGTTTTGTTAAATATGTATTTTAAAGTGTTCGTAGGTTTATGCGCAATTTTTGTAGTTTCTTTATCATAGCAGTCAGATTTTGCTAAACGTTCTGATAGCCGCGGTACATAAGCCACCGACTTGAAAATAATGGGTTTATCGGGAGTTTTTGGTCTATTTAAATTTTTGGTTTTTCTTAATAAAGTTTTTTATGGTTTTTTTCGGAAAATCATTGTTTCTTAGTAATGTGAAAATTTCTTTTTTAACTTCTTTGTGGTATACTTCATCTGAAGTCTGCAACATTTTCCGTATACAGCCCTTTGCTGTATTCATAATCATTGTTTTCGGATGTTTTGAATTAAAGTTTATAATTCGTCCTGATGCTGTAGGCTTTTGATACCACTTTAGTTTTAATTGATTTCCTCGTCTGTTTATTATGGAGTCCAGGTATGGTAATTCCTCGTCGTTCTCTAGTTCGATACTAAATTTTATATTTTTTGTCAAAAGTGTTTAGTGTGTCAAGTGTGTTTTGTATTTCATTTTCTTTTATTATCGCGAATAGGTCGTCGACGTATTTGGTAAGTATTCTTGGTTTATGTCGCAACTTCAGCATAGTATCATCTAATAATTTTTCCATAACTATATCCGCTATTATTGGGGATGTGGGTGCACCCATCGGCATTCCTTTAGTTGCGTATAGATAGTATCATTGAATTTGAAATATCTGCTCTCTTGAATGCAGAATTTAATTATTTCCATGAACAGCGTTTTTGGTATCTTTGTGTATTCTTTAATTGTATTCCATTTCTCTTGTATTATTTCAAGTGCCAATTGTATCGGGATGCTAGGGAAAAGCGAAACTACATCAAAGGAAATAAGCTTTTCATCTTCGTATATGTATGTATTGTTTACTCTTTCTTTAAACTCAATTGTGTTTTTAATATTGTACGTAGAACTCGCCGTTACGTTTTTTAAAATGTCTGCCATATATTTGGACAGTGTGTAAGAAGGTGACCCAATTGCTGAGCATATTGACCTTAATGGAGTTCCTTCCTTATGAATCTTCGGGAGGCCGTAGATTCTGGGTGGTTGTGCGGTGGTTGTTATCATTCTTTTTCTCTCCATCTTTGTGATTATTTCCATCTTAAAAAGTTGTTCTACTAGTGCATTATTCTTGTTTTGTAAACGTGATGTTGGATCCTGTCTCTGAACTCTATATGTTGTTAGATCCATTAATATATCTTCCATTTTCTTATTATACTCTTCAATTTCCATTGCCACCGTTTTATTCCCTTTGTCGGATGTTAAAATTCTAATGTTTTTATTTTCATTCAGGAATTTCTTAGTTCATAATTTTTGAGATATCTTGATAAAATTTGGTGAGCGGGTGTATTTGGGTGTCCGATAAGACATTTGTCGAACCGACCGGATTGGACCACTATAGCATATATCCTCCATACAACCGATTTTTCAGAAAAAGGGGTTTTTTGTAATATCTTACCCAATTTAACAGATTGAAGCTTCAAACTTCACCATATACTTTCGTATATTGCACATATTGTTGCCTGAAAAAATTGATGAGATCGGTCGTATATATAGTATATATCCCCCACAACCGATTGTTCAGATAAGGAACTTTTCGTAATTTCTACCCCATTTTAACAGCTATAAGCTTCAAATTTCACCGATTGCTTACGTATATAGCATATATTGTTGTCTGAAAAAATCATAGAGATCGGTTGTATATATAGTATATATCTCATACAACCGATTGTTCAGATAAGAAACTTTTCGCAATTTCTACCCCATTTTAACAGCTATAAGCTTAAAATTTCACCGATTGCTTACGTATATAGCATATATTGTTGTCTGAAAAAATCATAGAGATCGGTTGTATATATAGTATATATCTCACACAACCGATTGTTCAGATAAGAAACTTTTC